>NW_007247393.1:1238843-1252718 GCF_000164805.1 Carlito syrichta
ATCCACTCACCTCAGCCTCCCAAAGGCGCAGGATTACAGGCTGAGCCACCAAGCCTGGCTGACAGAGTTCTTTCAACATCTATTGTTTGTTTGTTTGTTTGTTTGTTTTCTGAGTTGGGATCTCACTCCGTCGCCCAGGCTAGAGTGCAGTGGCACGCTCATGGCCACCCCAACGTCAACCTGCTGGGCTCCGGCGATCCTTCCGCTTCAGCCTTCCAAGTAGGGAGCTATAGGTGCACACTACCACGCCCGCTAATTTTTTCATTTATTGTAGAGATGAGTTCTTGCCAAGTTGCCAGGACTGGTTTCGAACCCGTGGACTCAGGCAATCCACTCTCCTTGCCCTCCCAAAGTGCTGGGATGACAGGTTGAGCCACCGAGCCCGGCCCAATGCTTATTTTAAAGCCTTGTTATTTTGGCATGACCTTCCCTCCCTACCATCTGACTTGTGACTCTCAGCAAAAACAAGAAGATACAGGTGTCAAGCGTTTGTGGAAAGGAATGAAATATAAATGCAGTCTCTCCACATCTCGACTGGCAGAGCTGTGTAGACTGCACTCTGTAAATGAGTTCATTGCTCCAGTTATGCGTGTTTAAGAAGGAAGAAATCAGTTACCCGTTTCCTAACAAGTCATGGGATCCCTTGAACACGATGAGAGAGAAACAGCCTAATTCTGCCTTCCCAGCTGGGGCTCGGTATCCCTAAGCTTACCCGTTATTCACTCTACCGTTTCTGGGTTATTTCGACACTCCCTCCATGTAGGATATTCCTTTCTTGTAATTGTTCTCCCAGGTAAGTCAGTCCTTTGGAATGGGCCCAGCGGGGTTGTAGGTGGGTGACCCTGTCTCCTCGATACCCAGAAGGTTCCACTGGGCGCTTCTGCCTAGGCGTCGGGGTGTGGGGGTGCGTTCACGGCTGACAGGTATGTGCGATGACGTTGCGAGCCTTCTAATGTGTTTAACTGCTGTGGGATCTGTTATGTCTACTCAGGGTCGACCCCATCCCATATGACACTCCAAAACCAGCGGGCCACACGCGGTTTGTGTGCATCTCAGACACACACTCCAGAACAGATGGTATCCAGATGCCTTACGGGGACGTCCTCCTCCACACGGGCGATTTCACCGAACTGGGACTGCCCTCCGAGGTTAAGAAGTTTAATGACTGGTTAGGTAAGGAATGATTGCGTTCTGTCGGCCCCAATTAACCTTTCCCGTCCGAGTGTCACTCACTGCGTCCTAATTGAATTAGAGCACTTGGAAGCCAGCTCAGCCATTTCTCGTATGATATGCGGCGATGTCTAGCTTTAATCCAATGCTGTTAATTAAAGATGAATTTTTAGATATTTAATTTTACTGTGCATCCTTTCAGTGCCTGGCCTTGGCGGCTCTGGGGCAGAGGCATGGGAAGCTTTGAAACCGATCCCATCTCGCTCATTCTGCTTTAATGAGGGCGTTCGTGGGCACACGGGAGACCCAGAATCATATTTTTAATTCATTGGCTCTGCAGTGTTCCCCAGATATGATGAGCAGAGATGTGCCAATGACCTACTAGTAAGAGAACATTTCTAAGCAGTGAAGGTGGGTATCAAAGTCCTTCTGTGGAGCGAAATTGCCACAGCAGTGTCCTACCTGGGAGCGGCTTTTGTAAGTGAGCTAGAGGGTGTCCTGAGATCCCTGCAAAGAGACGCTGTCCTGCTGGAAAGCTTCCAAAACTCGGGATAGGAAGCTGCCCGGTAACCTGTAAAAAGAAAGATGATAGCAGGTTTTTGGTTGCTTCAGGGATACCCAAAGGCTGAGCTACTGCGAAATATCAGGGCCTGGGTCAGATGGTCGCTGGATCATCACATGACAAGGAGATTGTGGGGTTATTCGTGTCTTCATGATAAGATGAATCTTTTTAAGGCTCCTCTTAGGGCAGGGAAAGAAAGATAAGTGTTCTGAGACTTTTAGAATCTCTACAGACACGAAAGAGTTCTACAGTAAGGCGCAGACATCGCCCTGGAAGACCAATGCCATGAAGAATACGTCAACCAACAAAAAGTACTGGGGAGATTTCGGCAGAAACTTGCAAATTTTGTCTTCCAAAAGACGAAAGCAAGGTGTGGGGAGTTCTTGAATGTTTGATTAAATGATGAAACATTTGAACAGTTGTCGGCGATAGCTATTTGGATTTTTCATGTGATCGTACTTATTTGTATTTATTCACATTTTTTGTAGTTGACATCAGAGGATATATCTGCTCTTGGACTTGGGGCTATTTTTATTTGGTCGTATTTATTGGTTAAGATTTGAAATGTTTTGGCATGGTTTTCATATTTATCCTTTTTAATAGCAGTGTGCTGTTCATATTGTTGGCTGTGTCTGTCTTTAATAAGCCATTCCTCTAAACACGAACATTTAATGGACCAGC
Organism: Carlito syrichta; assembly: GCF_000164805.1. NCBI lineage: Eukaryota > Metazoa > Chordata > Mammalia > Primates > Tarsiidae > Carlito > Carlito syrichta. The sequence goes on from NW_007247393.1 coordinate 1,241,257, forward strand.
ACGTTTCTTCTGGGAGCGAGCACTGAAATGTGTGTTTTTGTTGGCATATGTCTTTTGGCTTCTGTTGACTTATTGCTTGGGGTAAGATACTGTGCACGAGCTCTTACTATGTCAAAAGATGTGGAATTCTTTATGCTTTCTTTGCTGCCTGTTGTCTTGCTTTCCCAGGGCGATGGGGCCATGCCTTGGTGGTGAGTGAGTGTACAGTTACCAGTTTTACCACAATTGTGGCAGCACTGGATGTCGGAGCTTTTACATTTTGTGCTATTTTAGTGGGTATTCAGTCATCTTATTTTAAATATCATTGAGCATAATATCATTTTTACAGATGATATAGAGAAGTAAAGTGACTTCCTCAATCTCATTGTGGCAAAGTTGTGTTTAAATCCAGATTTAAAGGGTGGCTCATGCCTATGACCCCAGCACGTTGGAATGCTGAAGTGAGAGGATAGCTTGAGCTCAGGAGTTCAAGGAACCTGGGCAAAGGCCGGGGTCGGTGGCTCAGCCTGTCATCCCAGCACTTTGGGAGGCTGAGGAGAGAGGATTGCCTGAGTCCGCGGGTTGGAGACCAGCCTGGGAAACGTAGTGAGACCTCTTCTCTACAATAAAGAAAAAAATTAGATGGGCATGGTAGTACATGCCTGTAGTTCTGGCTACTTGGAAGGCTGAGGTGGAAGGATCACCAGAGCTCAGCAGGTCGATGCTGGGGTGGTTGTCAGCATGCCACTGCACTCCAGCCTGGGCGACAGAATGAGACTCTTGACTCAAAATAAAATAAAATAAAATAAAAAAGCCTGGCTAGCATAGCCAGACCTCATCTCTATAAAAAAACCAAAAAGTTAGTTGGGCATGGTGACATACACCTGTTGTCCCAGCTACTCAGGAGACTGAGGCAGAAGGATCAATTGAGTCCAGGAGGTTGAGGCTGCAGTGAGCCACGGTCATGACACTGCATGCTAGCCTGGGTGACAGAGTAAGACCTTGACTCAAAAAAAAAAAAAAAATCCAGATCTTTTCACTCTTTTTTTTTTTTGCCCGTGTAAAATTAACTTTCAAGTGCACTTATTTATCTGTCTTGTAGCAACTTTTATCTCTGAACGTTGGCAGTCAAAATTATTTGGGGGTGAATTTTGACAGTTTTGAACTGGGCTGTGTCAGTGGAATCTCAACACAGCAATCACTGAGCTGCACTGAATGCGCTGATTTTTAAAGAAAGGCTTCGGCACGGTGGGAAGTGTTTACAGAAACCCAAGACAGGTTAGATCCTGGTTATAATCTTGTTTAACCACTGACCTTGGGCAACTGAGTTAACCTCTCTGTTCCCCTTGATTTCCCTCTGCAGAACTGAGGATTAATACTACCTGTCTTTCTGGATTGTTGTGCAGATTAATCAGTAAATGATTACTGCTGGTGAGTTTTTGTGGGCCATTAATAACCGAATGGGGAATGCGGTGAATGAACCATCAACAGATATTTAGAGGGTAGAAACAAGGAGAGGTCAGAGGAATCTATTTAGCAGATGAGAAGTCAACACCAGGAGATTTTACAAGGGAAAGCACTCTGTAAATGGAAATGTGCCGTAACTAAGGTAATCGGAGGGCCAAGAGATTGAACGCCAAGGCCCAGCTGAGGGGTGGTCAGTTTCTTTTCATTTCCCTCTGATCGGGCCAGGCAGGAGGAGAGGTCTCAGCATGGAGTGCAGAATATGAGGCCCATGGGATCTGGAAAGAGAAACTGGGATCCCATAGGGAGGCCCGGAATAGCTCGCTGTTACCCCGGCAACCCCAGGCACTGAGGTGAGCAGAGGTGTGTGGTTACACAGCACCGGTTCAAGCAGAAACCACTCACCTGAAAAGGGTGCTTCCGGCAGTAGCTGCCAGGGAGTCTGGCACAGTGGAGTCAGGGGTCAGGTCAGGTCAGGGGTCAGGTCAGTCTAGAGGTACAAGGGGTATAAGAGGGTATCCATCTCTCATGGGGGCCAGAGTCCCACAGATTTGGCCGGCACTGAGAGCCCACTGAACCTCTGATTCCTAACTTTTTTTTTTGGAGTCAGAGTCTCATTCTCTTGCCTAGGCTGGAGTGCAGTGGCTGGATCATAGCTCATTGCAGCCTCCACCTCCTGGGCTCAGGTCATCCTTCTGCCTCAGCCTCTTGGGCAGGTGGGACTACAGGTGTGAGCCATCACTCTCTCGCTATCTTGCCCAGGATGGGCTTCACTCCTGGGTTTAAGTGATCCTCGCTCCTCAGCCTCCCAAAGTTGCATGAGTCACTGTGCACAGCTCCCATCTGCCATAGTCTAGATCTTCCTGAGGATTGAAAACAAGCTATTTCCAGACTCCCTGCCTCTCCCCCAGGCTGATCTGTGTATCGGCCAGGCTCTCCTTCTGTTCCAGCCCGTCTGTCCCATCCCTCTAAAGTTGCTGATGTTTTCCCCATTATACAGATAAGGAACCTGAAGCTCACTGGGTTAACTGACCCAAAGTCATTTCATAGATAAGCTCCCAGAGGGTGGCGGCTCACCCTTATCATCCCAGTTCTCTGGGAGGCTGAGACAGGAGGGTCGCTTGAGCCCTGCAGTTGGAAACCAGTCTGGGCAGCATAATGAGACCTTTTCTTTACAAAAAAGTCAAAAATTAGCAGGGCACTGTGGCGTGTGCCTGTAGTCCCAGCTACTTGGGAAACTGAGGCAGAAGGATCACTTGAGTAGGTCAAGGTTGCAGTGAGCCGTGATTGTGCAACGGCAATCCAGTCTGAACAACAGAGTGAGACCCTGACTCAAAAAAGAAAGAGAAAGAGAGAGAGAGAGAGGAGGAGGAGGAAGGGAGAGAGGGAGGGAGCGAAGGAGGGAGGAAAAAGGATCCTTTGAGCCTAGGAGTTTGAGTCTTTGGTGAGCTGTGATTGTGCCTCTCAGCCTGGGTGACAGAGTGAGACTCTGACTCAGAAAAACAAAAACAAGCCTCTCTTTTAATAGTGACGCTAACTGGCAAGATGTTAGGACTAGGGAGACTTAGGGGGTCCTGGGATCCCACTCCCCTAGTTTGACAGAAGGGGAAACTGAGGCTAGAGAGAGTGAATGGATTGCCCATGGTCACTCAGGTGATTCACGGCCAAGCTGGGACTAGATCTTGCATGGGGTATGGGGCGAGGGGGTGAGCTAACGGTTTGATGTGTTGTCTATGAGAGGTGGCTTCCAGCCACTGACCCTCCCATCCCCATCCCACATGCCACTTCCTACAGTTCTCACAGTCACCCGTGGACTAGGTCTTATTCGCTTCTTTCTAACTCATGGGGAAACGGAGCCCTGGGAAACCAAACTTATTTAGGATCACGCTGTTTGGAGCTGACCTCAGGCTTTGAACTTGAGTCGCTCAGGCCCTAAGTCCCAAGCGTGTTTTCAGATCATTCTCTCTTCACGGAATGAGGCTTGGACCCCCATTGGAGAGGTCATATCCTGGCGGAACCATGGTTCTCCCAGTAACTGCCTCCCCTTAACACACATACGGACAGGCGCGTATGCCCAGGTCTAAGGTGGACCTGCTTCCTGAGAAAGGCATCTTAGGGCACAGCCTCTGAGTGTGAGCTGGCTGATGGGAGGGCGTCAAGAGGGCGGAGCATTCTCACCATCTGGGGTGGACTCTTCTGGAAGCAGTGAATTACAGCAGAGCAAACACCCACAAGCCAGGAGCCTTTGCTCCAAGGCTGGTCTCGAATTCCTGGGCTCAAGCAACCCTCTTGCCTCGGTCTCCCAAGGTGCTGGGATTACAGGTGTGAACTGCACCTAGTCTGCTACACATACACTTTGTTTTGTTTTGTTTTGTTTTGAGTTGAAGTCTCACTTTGTCATCCAGGCTTGAGTGCAGTGGCATACTCACGGCCACCCCAGCCTCAACCTGCTGGCCTTCTGCGATCCTCCCGCCTCAACCTTCCAAGGAGCCAGAACTACAGGCGTGTACTATCATGCCCAGCTAATTTTTGATTTATTGTAGAGATGAGGTCTTGCCAAGTGGTCCGGGCTGGTCTTGAACCTGTAGGATCAGACAATCCACTAGCCTCAGTCTCCCAAAGTGCTGGGAAGACAGGCCGAGCCACCGAGTCCGGTCACACATACACTTTCCACTGAAAGAGTAAATCACCCAAGACCCCTCCCAGTCTTTCTAATTATAGTATAGGAAAGTACACAGCAACAGCAAACCCTAAATTATGTCTGAACTTTGTGTTGCCGTTAGCCCTTGAAGCCAGCAGCCACCAATGGACGCCTGGAGAGGTGTCTTTTTGGGCACCTACAGACACTAGAGTTACAAATGACCAGGGTGTCTCAGCAGGGGCAGTGCTGCCCCATGACCCCTTCCCCCAGAATCCCTGCCATGGATCAGGAATGAAACTCTAAAGCCCCCATCTGCTACTCGAAGAAGCCACCAGAACCCCCATTTCTCATCCCTTAGACATCTCCGCAGACCACCTACACCTTCCATCTCCGCAGACCACCTGCACCTTCCCACCCGTTGCTGCCCCAGTGCTGTCTTCAAGGGACCCAGGCCGGGGTCAGGGGACAGGTGGCTTCTTACTGCCAAAGATCTATTGCTGGAGAGTAGGGAAGAGGCGCAGATAAGCCTTAACCAAGGAAATCGTTTTTGTTTTATACATTCTTGAGATAGGGTCCCACTGTGCTGTATACTGTAACCTTGAATTCGTGGCCTCGAGCAATCCTCTCGTCTCAGCCCCCTGAGTAGCTGGGATTAAAGGCACGCACCACCTCACCCGGCTAATATTTGAATTTTTTTTGTCACCTAGGGTGGTCTTAAACTCCTGGCTTTAAGCAATCCTCCTGCCTCGGTCTCCCAAAGTGCTAAAAATACTTATTAAAGTGATAGTCAACTCCTATAGCCCCGTTAATATTTTAGCTTCGATGTGCTCTAGGTAAGTCACGAATAGACTTCGGTGACTTGGACTGGGACCCTGCCACCCAGCCATTAAGACATTTTCTTTTTTATCTAGGCAAAAATGCATCCCAATCATAGATGTGGCTTAAAAATAAACTTGTGAACCATATAAAGTACCTGTGGTTTCTGTGTGTGTGTGTGTGTGTGTGTGTGTGTGTGTGTGTGTGTGTTGGGGTCTCCCTCTGTTGCCCAGGCTGCAGTGCAGTGGCACGCTCATGGCTCACCCTAGTCTGGACCTCCTGGGCTCAGGCAGTCCTTCAGCCTCCCAAGCAGCTGGGACTGCAGATGCATGCTACCACGCCCAGCTACCTTTTTGAGTTTTTGTAGAGATAAGATCTCGGTAAGTTGCCTCAACTGGTCTCGATCTCCCCGGTTCAAGCAGTCCTCCCATCTTGTCTTCCCAGAGTGCTGGGATTACAGGCGTGAGCCACCACGCCCGTCCTAAACATTTGTGGCTTCTATCACCACCTTCCCTGAAGGTCCGTCTTGTCTGGGGTTTCTTCCTTCAACTTGACCCTATGTTCTTCCTGCCTCTTCAATGACGTGATGTTGTCTCCACTGTGCCATCGTCTTCAGAATACTTTGGAGGCCCCTTTCTGGAATATTGCGTGTGTGTCCTCAGGGGTATGAGAAGGTCTTTCCATGTGACAACGCAGGCTACCCTCTTGTTCCCTTTCAGCTACGCCCACCCAGTTTCAGCCCACTCTTTGTGCAGCCTGCCCCTCTCCTCAGTCCCTTGCAACCTGGAATGACCTTCCCCTCCGGTAGGACCACTTGTCCCTAAGGATGGATCCTCTTTCGTGGTGCCCACGTATGTCGGTCACTCAGCCACGAAGCTCTTCCCAGGGCTGTTCTGACGCTGTCACTTGTCTCTCTCCCCTGCTGGACGCCGTGAGCCTGATATGTGTTTGTTGAATGACTGAGTGAACGATGGACGTCAAGATATAAGACTTCTTTCTGCCTGTGCTTCTGACCGAAACTTTAAAAATATGTAGTATGGTGTATACAGTATCTAACTTTCCCCTCGTTTTCCTTTTCTTTCTTTTTATCCTCAAAGTATTTATAACAGCCCATTGACTGTTGTTCGTGATTTCTGTGTACTGTGAAGAAATAATTTTTTTGTTTGTTGTTGGCTTTACTTTCCTATATCATAATTAGAAAGACGGGGATCTTGGGTGTTCTCTTCTTTCAGTTGAAAGTATATGTGTAACAGTCCAGGTGTGGTGACTCACACCTATAATCCCAGCACTTTGGGAGGTTGAGGCAAGAGGATCGCTTGATTCCAGCAGTTCAAGACCAGCCTGGACAAAATAGCACTACTTCGTCTCTGTTAAAAATTAAAAATTAGCCAGATGTGGTGGTGTGCACCTGTAGTCCGAGCAACTCAGGAGGCTGAGGCAGGAGGATTGCCGGAGCCCAGGAGGTCGAGGCTGCAGCGAGCTGTAATCATGCCACTGCACTGCAGCCTGGGCAGCAGAGTGAGATCCCGACTCAAAAAAAAATAAAAATAAGAAAAAGAAAAGAAAAGAGAAGAAGGTGTGCATGTAACAATCCAGTCAGTCAAAAAATTTCTTTGAACACAGCACAGTACCACGGACTTTTGATGATGGCTTTCTTTGGCCTAGATTGTCATGTAAAAGTTCTCAGCTCAGTTCCTCCAGACCTAAAAGGGAGGACATTCCCAGGGAGACCTTAAGAGGAGGGTCGCCTGTGTTTGTAGAAGCGCTACGTGAGGCGTGGTTACAACGAAGTGTAACCATAAGCAGCATCCCAGGCGACACCCAGATCCACCTTTGCCCCGTTGGGCAGACCGTTCCTTTTCTGGTGACCTTGCAGTTGGCCTTAGGTTTTGGAGCTGGTGTCTAGGAAAAGCCCTCACAGCCTGAACAGTTTAGTTGATTCCTGTAATATGTGTTAGGAACTTAGAAGATAAGAGATACGTGGAAAGAAGGAAACACAGTTCCTAGAATCAGAAATAACTGCTGTGAACCTTTTAGTGTGAACTCATAGAGAACGCTTTCTGTTGGTACACACAAACACACAACAGATTTTTCACCAAAATAGAGATCTTACCATAGTATTGCTTTGTGGTCTACATTTCATCTTATGATATATCATGAGCAATTTTTCACATCAATAAATATGGTCAAAATACTTTTTCCCAGGAAGAAAACTTTCATTATAAGATACATATCTGTCATAAAAATTTAAATATTTGACATGGTGCAAAATAGAAATTATGCATTCTTCTGTAATTCTGTCCCCATAGTGATTATGTTTGGTGTATAGTGTTTCAGAAATTTTTCTACTTTCTATTTTTAGTATGCTTAATAGCAGAAAATCTTCACCCTTCAGGGGATTTTTGTTAATGACTGTTTTGTTTTTTTTTTTTAGTTGGGGTCTCACTCTGTGGTCCAGGCTGGAGTGCCGCGGCACGATCCCGGCTCAGTGTAGCCACCACCTCCTGGGCTCAGGTGAACCTTCTGCCTTGGCCTCCCGAGCAGCTGGGACTACAGGCACGTGCTATCCCACCAGGCTAATTTTTTTTTGATATTTTGTAGAAACAAGGTCTCAGTATGCTGCCCAGGCTGGTCTTGAACTCCTGGGCTCAAGCAATCCTCCTGCCTTGGCCTCCCAAAGTGCTAGGATTACAGATGTGAGCGGCCTCTGGGTCCGGCCTACTTATTAAAATTCATCAAGCTGTGCGTGCCATCTTGTAACTTAACAACAATGACCTTGCCATGCTGTGTGTCAGCATAGCATTCTCATATGAACGCACTCTGATTTATTTAGCCAGGTCTCTATTACTACATGCCTAAGCTGTTTTCATTCTTCGATTATTATGTGCACCGGACTTCTAAGCATCCTTCTTGCCCTCTTTTTGCAAACATCCTTAGTTATCGTCACATGATAGATTCCTAGAAGGAGAATTGTTGCTTCAGATGATATGAATTTAATACCAATTTGTTAATGTGTTGTCAAATTTCCCTTTATAAAGATTGTTATTTCTCCTTAATACTTAGTAGTATTTGAGCATTTCCATCACATCATTCTGAGCATCCTCGGTGGTAGCAAGTCTTTCCTCTTTCAGGTTTTTTTTTTTTTTTTTGAGTTGGAGTCTCTCTCTGTCACCCAGGCTGGAGTGCAGGGACACACTCATGGCCACCCCAGCGTCGACCTGCTGAGCTTCGGCGATCCTTCCGCCTCAGCCAAGTAGCCGGAACAACAGGCAACCACTACCACGGTTGGCTAGTTTTGAAAAATTTATTTATCATAGAGATGAGGTCTCATCAAGTTCCCAGGCTGTCCTCGAACCCGTGGACTCAGGCAATCCCCTCACTTTGGCCTTCCAGAATGCTGGGATTACAGGCTTGAGCTACCACGCCCAGCCAGGGCTTTTTTAAAAATGACTATAACTGGGGGCAGTGGTTCACTTGTAGTCCCAGATCCTCGGAAAGCTGAGGTAGGAGGATGACTTGAGCCCAGGAGTTGGAGTCCAGCCTGGGCAATGTAGTAAGACCTCGTCTCAATAATGAATGAATGAATGAATGAATGAATGAATGAATAAATAAGCAAATAAATAAAATGTGTCTGATTATGAAAGCTTATGTGCTCATTATTTAAATAAATGTAAATAATTATATATTAAAAAAGTAAGATTGCCCGTGTACCCTACAGTTCACACATAGCTATGGTTAACAACTGGTGTGCATCCTGGAGTGTGGGCGTGTGTGTTTGTGTGTGTGTGTGTGTGTAAAAAGGCAAGGTGGTGTCAGGGAAAGAGCTTGAGTATGGATTGAGTCTGCCTGTGTCTAAATCCTGGCATTACATGGTTACTCCGGCCCTCTTCAATGTGTTTATCTGTGAAAGGAGACTTAGGAATGCTTAGTGTGTCCAGGCTCAGGGACCTTTGGGAGGTTAAATGAAGACAAGATCCCCTGTGCACACAGGTCAGGGCGGGTCAGGAAGTGTTGTTTGCTGCTGCTACATTCCCTAGGGTAGCTCCTTTTCCCCCGCCCTGTTGGTGTGTTTCTCCTGGTCCTGGGGAACCAAAAGATGGAGAGACGGGCGGAGGCGACAACTTCAGGACAAGTGGCCTTGCAGTCTCTGGGGTTGCAGACCTGCCGGTCTGTGGCCCGCTCTGCCCGCAGAGCAGAAAAAAGGCTGACACCGTGGCCCTACCAGGCCACCAGAAACCTGATGCCACCTCCACACCCCCCCCATCAAGCACCGCAGACCCCACCCACATGGACCTTCACCTTGGACTCTAATTGGATCCTGTCCTATGCATACACCGGGCTGGCCTCCTCGGCCCCTGTCCCTCGTCTCCGTCTTTGTTCCCACCTGCCCACACTCCCCTCCAGGGCCACCACCCTGTTTCCACCCTTCCTGCCCACGCGCTCCTACCCACTCCTGCACCAGGCCTTGGCCAGGTCTCCAAAGCAGATTTCAACTCACGTTTAAACTCTTTCCCATAACACTCACCAGGGCCTGGAGCTGGTGAGCAAGGCGAGGTTGGGAACGCCGATTTGAAGGCAAAGCAGAGACGTGACAACGGCCCTCTGGTGAAGCGCCCGGCACTGCCTGGAGAATCGCTTCGGCGTGGATGTGAGCAGGGGCGGCCTGCCTGGAATGTTCGCGATCCTATGCGTTTATGGTCCCTTAAGGGTCAGCTCTAAGAAAGCGGCAGGGGTCGGGGGGAGGCTCGAAGAAGGGGCAGGCAGGATGACTTTGCCCGCAGTTCCCAGAGGACGGGCGCTGAAGGGATCCCTCGAGCGCCCAATAATGAATGAATGAACGTACGTGTGCGCACCTGCCACCACCCAGGATGCACACCAGTTGTTAGCCGTAGCTGTGTGTGAACTGTAGGGCATACTGGCAATCTTACTCTTTTCTATGTAATTATTGACATTTTTTCCATCAGCTTTCATAGTCATACACATTTTATTTATTCATTTATTCATTCATTCATTTATTATTGAACACTCGAGGGACCCCTCGATTCTTATTGTTGAGTTTTATACCCAGGTGGTTTCTGAATCTTCAGCTTCCTCAGGAAAACGCTGTCTGACATGCTTTGCTTTTTACTTTGTGGTTCATCATTTGGTTTTCCGGGTCACCATCCTACAGTTGCCAGTTATTGAAACTTTTTAAAAAATGTTTTTTATTGAAAGGATGTGGGGTCTTTTTCTTTCGAGCAAGTCACTTAGGACCCTTTTCTCCCTCCCTCCCTCCCTCTCTCCATCTTTCTCTTTCTCCATCTCCTCCCTCCCTCTCCTTACCCCTCCCTTCCTCCTTCCATCTTGTTCTTCTTTATGTATAATTCTGAGACTTCAGTAGGCGTCTGTGGGTGGCCTATAGATTGTGCCATGTGCTATAGCACATCTGTAATAGTACAAGTATTTGCTGAATACAAATACTAGTTGACTGATGCTTATTATCTGCTTGTCCCTCTTACGTCGAAGAATCTTCTTTCCAAAGGGTACAGCATTAACTGCATAGTTTAATTTTGGTATAGAATCAAGCAAAGTACTTGGGGGAAAATGAACCCAAACACAGCGTTGTGGAATGTGCTCAGACAAGTGAGACTGGATTTTGTTTCCTTGGAAAGGGCCATTAGTGATCGGAGGACACGCTGGCCAGGTCTCCCATGAACCTCGTCCTCTGTGTTATGGGCATCCATTTTCTTAGATTACATGAATTATAATCCCTTTAATTTATATGACATCTTTCTTCCAAAGAACTCGGAGTACCTTTGGGTCTGTGAGATCAGTAATGCTTGTACTGTGTAGGGGCATGCCATGTCACCCTCTCTTCTTGACGGATGGGCAGAAGTCCAGAGAGGTGGAGGGCCAGACTGGGTCACATTGGGGCCAGCATGTGACTTGACTCCTTGGCTCCAGCCTTCAATTCCAAAGCATACAGCTTTCTTCTTGGTTGAAACCTCCCCACCTTCTAAAGAGAAATAGACACAGGCAGGATAAATATAATCATCACTTCATCAGCATAATAGAAAAGCCAGGAAAACCCTTTCCTGAAATGGGTGACTTTTTTCATTTTTTTATGGCACGGGCATTGTACCACTATTAAAAATAAACAGGCCAGGCATGGTGGCTCACGCCTGTCATCCCAACACTTTGGGAGGCCAAGACGAGTGCATTGCCTGAGCCCATGGGTGCGAGACCAGTCCAGGCAACTTGGTGAGACCTCATCTCTATAATAAATCAAAAATTACCAGGTGTGGTAGTGCCCGCCTGTAGTTCCAGCTATCTGGAAGGCTGAGGCGGAAGGATCACCTGTGCCCAGCAGGTTGAGGCTGCATTGGCTCTGAGCATGCCATGACACTCCAGCCTGGGTGAAAGAATGAGACTCCAGCTCAAAAAAATAAAAAATGAAATAAACAGGTCAGGCATGGTGGCTCATGCCTGTCATCCTGACACTTTGGGAGGTTGAGCTGAGGCAGGACAGCTTGAGCCCAGGAGGTGAGCTGTGATCATCACTACTCTCCAGCCTGGGAAACAG
>NW_007247394.1:0-8257 GCF_000164805.1 Carlito syrichta
CCCAGCATTTTTTTTTTTTTTGTAGAGACGATGTCTCACCAAATTGCCAGGGCTGGTCTCAAACTTGCAGGCTCAGGCAATCCACTCACCTCAGCTTCCCAAAGGCACGGGATTATAGGCTGAGCCACCGAGCCCGGCTTATTTCTGTATTTTTAAGTACAGTTTCTTGAGCCTGTCTAGCTCCACTGCAATTTCATTTAGTTTTAGCCCTCACATTTCTTAATTTTTATTCATTCTATCCTATGATTCTCTGATCTCCATAAGTACTTTCTGTGTACTCTCATTCTGGGATATAGCAATTGTTCGTGACGCAGTAGCTGTTCTTTCTAGCACTGACTCTTTGCTGGGACTCCGATAGTTAATGGCAGTTTTCATTGGTTTTTTTTCATTTGTAGCTGTTCTCTTATCTTTCTCTTTTATGCTGTTGCTCAGTGGAAAATGGAGAAGCAGTCACTTCTGATATTCGCTCTATCTTTTGTCCTACCTTGAACCAGAGTCTGGGTTTGCTCAATAATGATGTAGGGGCTGGGAGTGGGGTGTTATGCTGTCTCTTTACAATTTTGAGCACTTGCTAGGGAGTGAGGGGAGGGGTTGCAAGGATTCTGAACCTATTGGAAGATCATAATGTTTGCTATCTGGTGAATGGGCCAGCTGAGATTCACTTTTTCTCTGTACGATATGACCTTACAATGGGTATGCTTGCATAGCCCCTGAGTCCAAGCCAGGTTATAAAAGGGGAAAGAGAAAGGAGGAGAAAGAGAGAAAAAGAGGTAAGAAAAATAGAAAAAAAAATCAAAAAACAGAGAAAGGCCGGGCTTGGTGGCTCAGCCTGTAATCCTGTGCCTTTGGGAGGCTGAGGTGAGTGGATTGCCTGAGCTCACGGGTTCGAGACCCGCCTGGGCAGCAAGACCTCATCTCTACAATCAATCAAAAAATCAGCTGGGCGTGGTAGCACATGCCTGTAATTCCGGCTACTTGAAAGGCTGAGGCGGAAGGATCGCCGGAGCCCAGCAGGTCGAGGCTGCGGTGGTCAGGAGCGTGCCACTGCACTCCAGTCTGGGTGACAGAGTGAGACTCCAACTCAAAATAAAAAAACAAAAACAGAGAAAGAACAAAGAAAGAGAAATAGAAGAAGGAAAGAAAAAGAAAATCAACCAAGAAACAAAGCAACCAAATGAGATAATACAACAAACAAACCATTGCTCCTCAACAAACAAAGAAACAAACAAAGTTGATTAAGTGTTCTCAGCTTTAGTATGTCTTGTTGAGAGGGAGACTCTCTCTCTTATGACGTGTTCTGTGACTGCAGGGCTGTTATTGCAAGTTCCCTATTCACCCTTGGAACTTTAGATGTTAGAATTTTCATCCCTCTGTTGCCTGCAATTGGTAGTCATCACATGCCCACATGAAGGAAGGAAGCCAAAATAACTTGACACAGCATCTCTCAGGATCTTACCCCCTTCCTTCCTGAACCAGCTTTGTTATGGCTCCCAAAGCATCTGGTTCATGGCAGGGGAAAGAGTCCTCCTGTCTTTCTTGCCCTCCAGATCTCTTTCACTTGTTTCTAGGGGTGGGGCAGGGATGTCAGTTAGGCACTCACCAGCCATTTCTCGGGCAGTTCTGCTGTCTGTGTCTATCTCCCAGCAACTGGATTAGGGTGGAGGGTGGATCATCTAGGGTTTTGCATCTTGTGCACTGGGATCAATATTCCCTGAAGTTGCAAAGAACAGCCCAAACGCAACACAGAGATAGTGCCTGGTCTCAAGATGCAGCTCTGGTGTTCCACAGAGGCTGCCCTGGAGCACTTCTCTGCCCAGGCATTAGAGAGTCTGACCAGTTCCTCTGTGATTGCTTTTCCTGTCACCAATGGGGTCCATAGTTCCCTCTCCAGCAGTTACCACAGTTTCCAGATCTCAGGAACCAGTGGCAAGGCTCTGGAGCCCAGTTCGGGCTTGAGATGACTTCTCCCCACTGTCTTCTCAGGACTGCCTCAGGGTCCCTCACTGCACTTCCTCCACAGCTTTCACTGCCAGCATTCAGCCTAGTGCTGTGGTGTTGGGGTCAGCGATCACTCCAGTTCTTCCTGGGAAAAACTGCTGATTTTAGAAAATGGCACTCAGCTTCTGTGATCTAGGAAACCCTAGGGTCCAAGCAGAGCAGCTGCGGCACCAGCGGTTTCATCAGCAGTGCCCTGGCACTTACTCTCAAGTCCCCACTGTGTCCGCCTCTCACATTCCCACTTACACACAGAAACACATGTAAAATTATCCATACAATCACTCACACACACAGGCACTCGTGCAGTCTGACTGGTTATGCTGCCATCTTCCCCAAGATCCTGAAGGATTGTTTTTTAGATTAGGGCAGTTCAGTTTGTCAGAAGACCTCTCTGACGTTCTTCAACCACTTTTGATTTTCTTCAGATTCACTTGTTCATTCATTCATTCCTCAAGTCATTGATTGAAAAATGTTCCTTCCCTTTATCAGGATCTCTGTGAAAAGAATGACTCTGCCCATAGCTTGAGGTGAGTGGCAACAGTTGCTATTTCTGGTGAGGCTGAGTCTCAGGGTTCTTGCTGATACTTTGGTTGCTGACTTCAAGCAGTCACCATTTTTATTTTATTTTATTTTATTTTAGAGATGTGGGGTACGATTCAGGTTGGGTACACAAATGTTCACTATGCAGGTATCCTTGTTGACGAGTTGTGCCCTTCATCAACTCCCCTGGCAGTTTCCCTCAACTGCCAATCCTACCCCCCACGTCCCCTGGCAGTTTCCCACTACTGCCAATTCATTTCTTATAGTATTATGATAATTGTTCAGGGTTTGCTTATGAGTGAGAACATATGATACTCTGTTCTTTTTTTCTGTGATAGATCACTGAGTATGATAGACTCTATATCCATCCAAGTTGCTGCAAAGTTCATGTGTTTGTCCTTCTTTATGGCTGCATAATATTCCATTGTGCGTCTGTACCACATTAAAAAAAAAAATCCAGTCCAACTTTGATGAGCAGTATGGTTGGTTCCATGTTTTTGCTATTGTGAATAGAGCTACAACAAATATGCATGTGCAGTAACTTTATGGTGGAATGATTTGGGGTCCTCGGGGTATATTCCCAACAGGGAGCTTGCTGGGTCAGCAGGCACCTTTTGATAGAGGCGTTTTCTTTTTTTTTTTTTTTCCCAAACCAGACACATGAAAGTTTTTAGTTTATTAAACTGGTCGTGAAAAATCCAAACAATGGCCACAGATACTGTCACTGCATCATCTTTAGTCCTTGGCCTGTTATCCAATCTCCAGCTCACTTCTTGCCAGCACCAATACTGGTCTTTGCAGTCCCCCTAACTTTCTTGATTGTGTTCTTGTGTTCCTTTCACTGCTTCCTTGAGGTCTTTTTCTTTTCATACAGGCCGTGTCTTGCAAGTCTATGTTTGGGTTCATTTTTGTTTGCATAATCCAAGGAATCATAAATCATGCCAAAGCCAATTGTCTTGTCACCGCCAAAATGAGTTCTGAATCCAAATACAAAGATGACGTCTGGTATTGTCTTGTACATTTTGGTTAGTTTTTCCTGAATTTTTGTCTTAGGTACTGTTGCCTTCCTGGGGTGAAGAACTTTGATAACCATTTGTTTCTGTTGAGGCAGACAGTTGGTCATGAATTTCCTGATCTGAATAGCTTTTTTTTTTTTTTTTGAGTTGGAGTCTCACTCTGTCGCCCAGACTGGAGTGCAGTGGCCGCTCCCGGCCACCGCAGCCTCGTCCTGCTGGGCTCCGGCGATCCTTCTGCCTCAGCCTTCCAAGTAGCTGGAACTATAGGCGTGCACTACCACGCCCAGCTCATTTTGGTTTATTGTAGAGATGAGGTCTCACCAAATTGCCCAGGCGGATCTCAAACCCGCAGGCTCAGGCAATCCATTCACCTCAGCCTCCCAAAGGTGCGGGATTACAGGCTGAGCCACCGAGCCCAGCCCCAATATAAATTTTATCTTCTAAAATAGTTACTTGGAAGTCTTAGCACTCCTGAGATATCACTATTACTCTGAAGAATTTTAAAATTCCAGAGCATAAGAATTTTTTAAATTAAAAAAAAATTTTTTATGTTAAAGAATGTTTTGCCGGGCTCAGTGGCTCAGCCTGTAATCCTGCGCCTTTGGGAGGCCAAGGTGAATGGATTGCCTGAGCCCACAGGTTCGAGACCCGCCTGGGTAACTTGGTGAGACCTCATCTCTACAATAAATCAAAATGAGCCAGGCGTGGTAGCACATGCCTATAGTTTCAGCTACTTGGAAGGCTGAGGTGGAAGGATGGCTGGAGCTCAGCAGGTCGAGGCTGCAGTGGCTGGGAGCGGCTATTGTACTCCAGTCTGGGTGACAGAGTGAGACTCCAACTCAAAAAAAAAAAAAAGAATGTTTTTAAAAAGAGTTTTTCATTTTCATTTATAAATGCAATGTAGTTGCAAGTGCCTAGCACAGAATCTGGAACATGATAGGTGCTCAGATAGCATTTGTTGAATGAATGAATAAATGTATATTTCTTTTGAAAATCTAATGAATATGAATATTTATCCTTTAAGGGTTTATTTTAGTTTTAGAAATAGCCAACAGTGCTTTTAAAGTCAGTATGTTGACACGATGAATTATCAATGTGTGTGACACTGTTTCTGAACATAAATGAAGTTTATAAAAGAGTGGGAGGCCGGGCTCGGTGGCTCAGCCTGTAATCCTGCACCTTTGGGAGGCTGAGGTGAGTGGATTGCCTGAGCCCACGAGTTCGAGACCCGCCTGGGCAACTTGGCGAGACCTCATCTCTACAATAAATCAAAAATTAGCTGGGTGTGGTAGCATGCGCCTGTAGTTCCAGCTACTTGGAAGGCTGAGGCTGAAGGATCACCGGATCCAGTAGGTCGAGGCTGCGGTGGCCGGGAGCAGCCACTGCACTCCAGTCTGGGCGACAGAGTGAGACTCCAACTCAAAAAAAAAAATAAAAAATAAAAAATAATAATAAAAGAGTGGGAACAACAGGGATGGCAAGGAGGGGGTTGAATTCTAGTCTTGGCTTTGATGTGATTGATTACAAAGATTACATGCTTTATAATCTTGGGAAAGTCAGCCATCCATCTACTCATCCATCTACTCATCATGGCAAACAAGAAAGACATGGTATTTTGGAGTTAATAGTCTAGTAAGGGAGCAGATTTGGATCCTTTTATGGAGGTGGGGTAGATATGGGAAGAATGTCAGGCATATTTACTCCAAGAACTGAAGGACCTCAATTTCCTCATCTATAAACCAAGATAATTGGGCTGGATAGTTTTTAAGATCCTGTCCACTTCTGATATGGTATGGTTCTGGTTTTCCTGTTGCTTTTGATCAGAAAGCAATTTTTGAAACAAATCAGTTTTGCCTTGTGTGTAGATGTGTTGTAGATTTGACTTGCAGCTTTTTAGGGGGGTCATCATGCTAGGAGCCCTGTCTTTGATAGTCTCTCATTTGGTATTAAAGGGGCAAACTTCAGGATGGTTTCTGAAGGGATGTGATTATATTGCATTTAGGTTTGTCATAGGCTGCCTAAAAAAATTTCTATGTCACTAAGGGGCTGCTGAGCAATTTCACAACATGGATGTAATAAGCAGTGTTTAGATGTTAGCTATGATCAGATGACCTTTTTTGGCTAGCAGGGGCTAAATTCCATGATACTCCTGGTATGAGGACTTGGAGGTGGTCACCACAACTTTCACCCTCTTGTTCAAATGCTCTGTGTAGATTTTAAATCTTTATGCATTTTTCTAGCTGTAAGATGTGCCTTGTGGATTCCTTCTCCCTATCCAATGAATCCATTTTTTGACAAATTGCTTGTATGAGAGAATTATTTTGGCTTTGTTACCTGTAGTCTTGGTTTCATAGGAAAGTCACCAGTCTGCAGTGTGTGTCTTTGGGCAAGTCACTTATCTTTCTAACATTTCCCAATTTTTTTTGAGTTGGAGTCTCACTCTGCCACCTAGACTGGAGTGCAGTGGCACGCCCCTGGCCACCGCGGCCTCGATTTGCTGGGCTCTAGCAATCCTTCCACCTCAGCCTTCCAAGTAGCTGGAACTACAGGTGCACGCTACCATGCCTGGCTAATTTTTGATTTATTGTAGAGACGAGGTCTTGCCAAGTTGCCTGGGTGGGTCTCAAATCCACAGGCTCAAGCAATCTACTCGCCTTGGCCTCCCAAAGTGCTGGGATTACAGGCTGAGCCACTGAGTCCAGCCTCCCAGTGTTTTTAATGAAAGAGTTCAATTAGAACATCATGGGCCGGGTGCAGTGGCTCATGCCTGTAATCCAAGCGCTTTGGGAGGTGGAGGCAAGAGCATTGCCTGAGTCCAGGAGTTCAAGACCAGCCTAGGCAACTTGACGAGACTTTGTCTTTACAATAAATAAATAAATAAAATAGCTGGATGTAGTGACGCACACCTGTGGTTCCAGCTACTTGGAAGGCTGAGGTGGAAGGATTACTTGAGCCTAGCAGGCTGAGGTTGCAGTGGCCATGAACATGCACTTCAGCCTTGGTGACACAGTGAGACTCTGCCTCAAAAGAAAAAATCATCATGGAGTCTTCTTACACCACTAAAACTCTTAAATTCTAGAAAAGACCTCAAACAGCTATACTCTACCTTCCCATTTCTAAAGCATCTTAACCTATAGGTTAGAAGTACAGAATGTCTCAGTCTCAAGACTAGATAGGTATTAAGTGTAATTTTAAATTGCACTTTACAAAGTTATTTATAAAAGTAATACTGATGCAGAAAATTTGGAAAACAGAGTAGCAATACTAAACATACACACACACATAAGGCATAGGTTGCTTAGCAATAGAGGTATCTTCTGAGAAATACATGTACACAGGAAATGCATCATAAGGCAATTTCACCATTGTGTGAACATCATAGTGTGCACTTAAACAAATCCTACTATACAGCCTACTGTATACCTAGGCTTTATGGTACAGCCTGTAGCTCCTAGGCTACAAATGTGTACAACATGTTACTGTACTGAATATTGTAGGCAATTGTAATGCAATGGCAAGTATTCATGTATCTAAACATAGAAAAGGTATGGTAAAAAAAATCTTATGGGACCACCTCTGTGTATGTGGTCTGTCACTGACTGAAATTTCATTATGTAGTACACACACACACACACACACACACACACACACACACACACACCTCAGATTATTGTGTCATTACTTCACTCAGAGGAAGCCACTTTGCATATAGATGAATCTACATTTACTGATAAATAATATCTGTATTGTCTAAAGATAGGAATAAATAACATAATGGGAAATGAAATCAAGCCCTGCATGTTTTATATATTGTGCATATTTTCAGCATCTACTCTTCTACAACATGATTTTTAAAAAGTTAGAAGGTAGCCCATTAAATGTCTGTGAACAGTGACAACACTTTCAGGTGTAATTTTTCCCTCCTATAGGTGACCCCATCATTCCATGAAACCATACTCCCTTCCATTTCCTGCTCCTTCTCCTCTTTTTTTCTTTTCTCCTTGCTTTTCTTTTTCTTCCTTTCCCTCTTCTCTTCCTTCCTCTTTCTATTCTTCCCCTTCCCCTTTTTCTCATCTCTTTCTCTTTTTTTGAAATTATAATTGAGCCGATTTTTGCAGAGATGTCAGGCCAGTAAATAGACTGTGTGAATGCTTGTGCATATGTGTTTTGATGGCTGTGTAGCTGGCCTTGAATCTGCTGAGGTAATAAAGGCACATCTTATAAACAGCCTCTGAAAGTCAATCAGTGGTAGATATGGGTCTAATATAAAAAAGGCTTTTTTTCTTCTTTAGGTTAAAGATATACAGGATTGAATGGAATCATCTTTTAAAAAATTTTTGAATTTTTTTGAGTTGGAGTCTCACTCTGTCACCCAGGCTGGAGTACAGTGGCATGTACACTGCTACCGCAGCCTCGACCTGCTGGGCTCAGGCAACCCTTCCACCTCAGCCTACCAGGTAGCTGGAACTACAGGCATGTGCCACCACACCTGGTTAATATTTTATTTATTGTAGAGACGAAGTCTCGCTGCCATGTTGCCTGTTGGGAGCCAGCCACGGAGGCCCACTGAGCGTTAGGGATCAGGAAGGGCCGTTGACCCCAAGACCACTAGGATGCGTTTGGGAGCTATTGACCCCATTTCCTCCCCTTTTCTACTCAGCACTAACCAGATTAAGCTCCTGTGAGCTCAAAACATAAAAACG
>NW_007247394.1:8561-11902 GCF_000164805.1 Carlito syrichta
GACCCGTTGTAATTCCCAATAACACTCATTCGCTTCTGCACTAGACTGGAGTCCAGTCTCTTTCTTTCTCTCTTCTTCCCCCCAATTGTCGACACCGTCTCCACCTTTGGGGTACCCTGAACCCGGCTGAAGCTGGTCTCTGGCAGTTGCCCAGGCTGATCTTGGTTCCGTGGACTCAGGCAATTCTCTTGCCTTGGCCTCCCAAAGTGCTGGGATTACAGGTATGAGCCACTGCGCCCAGCTCGAATTATCTTTTAAAAATTATTTATTTATTTTGAGATGGGGTCCTGCTCTGTTGCCCAGGCTGGGGTATAGCATTATAATCATAGCTCACTGCAAACTCAAACTCTTGGGCTCCAGTGATGCTCTCACCTCAATCTCCTTAGTAGCTGGGATAACAGGTGTCTATCATCGCTCTTGGCTGTATCATCGTTAGTAGTGTTTTCCCTGTTACTGGTTGCATTCAAATAGAGGCTGTTTTGACCTTTTTTTTTTTTTGAGTCAGAGTCTCACTCTGTTGCCCAGGCTGGAATGCAGTGGCATACTTATGGCCACTGCAGCCTTGACCTGCTGGGCTCAGTTGATCCTTCCACATCAGCCTTCCAACTACAGCTGTGCACCACCACATCCAGCAAATTTTTTGATTTATTGTAGAGACGAGGTCTCGCCAAGTTGTACAGGCTGGTCTTGAACACTCTTGAACACTCGATTCAGGCAATCCTCGCGTCTCAGCCTCTCAAAGTGCTGGGATTATAGGCCTGAGCCACTGCGCCAGGTTTTTGACCACTTCTTGCAGATCTTAGTAGTGTCTATAAGAAAAAACCATGATTAGTCCAAAAATTTTAGTCATGTGCCGGATTTGCCCCCAAACATTTTAGTCTAGCTATACCTCTAGGCTAAATTCAGTGATCTCTAAGCTCCTTTTATGTATTAGATTCCATGACTCTTGTGACATAGACGTTTTTTAAGGTGCTAGTATTTAACTTCCTGAACTTGATGCGGGTTAAAAAAATAAACAAAAGAAACAAACAAAATATTGGAAAGAAAAAGGTTTAGCTAACTACAGATAAAGAGATTTCAGTTAATTTGGGAATTTCAATAGTTTAGGCTTTCCTTAACTCTCATTTCTATGGATACATGATGGGATGTCTTAATGATGAAAGTGGAGGCATGTAGAGAAGCTAATACACACACGTTCTAGACAGACAGATGTTAGTTTCTACCTGTATGCTTGAACAAGCTACTGGTCCTGCATGGAATGTCACGCTAAAGACACTTAAAATGCCTTGACTGAGCAATTTGGCTGTACCCTATTTTCCCATTTTAAAACATTTCAGATTCCCTTTGCTCCATAAAATGCATGAAAGCTGCTTTTGACCACAGAGATTAATGTTCTGTCCCTTATATCTCTAAAACGGGCTCCCAGTTGGTTCCAGGGAAAGCGATTTCCCCAAACTTGGCTGCCAGCTGTAATTGGCTTATATGTGACCCATCCATTTCCACATGTTCGTTAGAGTTGGGTGCTAGGGTCTCTTTGGTGTCTGGAAGGCAGCTGGACAGGGGAGCGTATTCCAGCTAGTGTGGTAGTAGAACCCTTGGAGTTGAGTGACTACCCTGTGTACTTCATGATCTGTTAGATGGAGCAGCCCAGTATGGAGATTGCTCCTGAAACCAGGGAATCATTGGAGGAAAAAAGACTATATCTTTCCTTCCTTTCTACCCTCCCTCTTCCCCTTCTCAGAATCTCACTACCTCAATCTCCTAACCTGTAAAATGGAAATAATAATAGCACTTCCCTCATAGTGTTGTGAGGGCCAACTTGCGTAATATAAATAAAGTGCTTAGGACAGTGCCTGGTAAGTCAAGAGGACTACGTACATGTTTGTTAATATTCAGTTCAAGAGACCCAATGCCTACTATGAACTGAGCACAGGCTCCATGCTGGGAGCTGCATGCATGTGATCATACCCTTGGAGAGGCTTACGTCTGCAGAACTTGTGGAGATGTGATTGACTTTTCCTTTTCCTCCCTTCCAAGACTTTCCCTCCTCCTTTCTTTCTTTCTGTGCTAGTCTCCTATTGTTGCTATAACAAATGATCCCCAACTGACTTAAAATGACACAGGCTTATTGCCTTATAGTACTATAGATCAGAAGTCTCACAGGACTAAAAAAATCAAGGAGGTTATCAGCTGAGATATATTCCTTTCTGGAGGTTCAGGGAGAGAATTGGTTTTCCTTATTTTCTCCTTTTTTGCTTTTTTCCTTGTTGTTCCCATTTCTTCACCCACAAGCCCTTTCACATCTCTTTTAATTCTGCTTCTATTGTCGCATCTTCTTGGGTTCTCTAGTCTCCCTCTTTCTCATAAAAAGATCCTTGTGATTACATTAGAGCCACCCAGGCAATCCAAGATAATCTCTTCATCTAAAAATCCTTGATTTAATCACGTCTGCAAAGTCCTTTTGCCATAGAAGATAGCATATACACAGGTTCTGGTAATGGGGGGGCATGCTTTATTATCCCTTCCTTCCTTTTATTTATTTATTTATTAATTTTTTTTTTGAGTTGGAGTCTCACTCGGTCGCCCAGACTGGAGGGCAGTGGCCGCTTCCGGCCACTGCAACCTTGCCTGCTGGTCTCCGGCGATCCTTCCGCCTCAGCCTTCCGAGTAGCCGGAATTACAGGCATGTGCTACCATGCCTGGCTGATTTTTTGATTTATTGTAGAGGTGAGGTCTTGCTGCCCAGGTAGGTCTTGAACCCACGGGCTCAGGCAATCCACTCACCTCAGCCTCCCAAAGATGCGGGATTACAGGCTGAGCCACCAAGCCTGGCTTCCTTCCTTTTATTTTTATTTTTTATTTTTTTGAGTTAGAGTCTCACTCTGTTGCCCCGGCTGGAGTGCAGTGGCATGGCCACTGCAGCCTTGACCTGCTGGGCCTCGACTGCTTTCCAAGTAGCTGGAACTATAGACGCATGCCATGATGTGCAACTAATTTTTGTGATTCATTGTAGAAATGAGGTCTCACCAAGTTGCCCAGGCTGATCTTGAATCTCTGGGCTCAGGCAATCCTCTCGCCTCGGACTCCCAAAGTGCTGGGATTATAGGCTGAGCCACCTGGCCTTATTATTATTTTTGAGTTGGAGTCTCACTCTGTCACCCAGGCTGGAGTGCAGTGACACGCTCATGGCCACCACAGCCTTGACCTGCTATCTTTCTGCTTCAGCTTTCTAAGTAGCTGGAACTGCAAGCATAAGCCACCACGCATGGCTAATTTTTTGGTTTATTGTACAGATGAGGTCTTGCCAAGTTGCCCAGGCTGGTCTCGAACCCCTGGGCTCA
>NW_007247394.1:12138-24618 GCF_000164805.1 Carlito syrichta
AAAAAAAAAAAAATGCTTGACCTGTTCATAAATTTCCTGAGCCAGTGTAGAGCATCAAGAGAGCTTGGTTCCAGGCCTAACAGTCCCATCATCTTGCCTTACAAGTGACCTCAGGAAGGAATGAACCCACATCTGTGACACAAGGGGTTGGACGCGTTGGGTGATACACATCAGGTGTGCAGAAACACCATTTTCTTGATTTTTTTTAAAAATTGGGATTAAATTGATCTTCTGATTTTGATGCTACTGAGCCCATGCCTTGCTTCCTGGTGGGAAATTCACTCTGCTTATTGGAACTTTCCTTGTTCTTGGTTTTTCCAAACTTGTGGTGTCTCAGAATGCACATACACCAGGCAGGCTGCTCTAGTTTTCACAACACTGGTCTCTAATGTTACCTCTGAAATGTACATGGTCCCAGCCTATGTGGTCCATTTAGGAGCCATGTGTGTAGTCACGAAACTTTGTTGGACTTGATGACCCCTGCCTAGTGTCCAGGCACCCTGTGTGCCCCTTATAGCCCTTCCTCCTTGAGCTTAACCACCTCAGGGAAATAGGATCTGAGACCTTGGATCCATTGACTTTTCTCCTGCCCCCAGTCTGGGGAACCCCCTTATAGTTCTTTCTTCTTGCTGCACTTTGTATACCTTGTCAAAGGGCTTTTTACAAAGTCCAGGAAGAGAAGTGTCTTTCAGGCAACTTTGACTTTGGATTTTCTGACATCAACTTCTCCAGAAGCAAAAGGGTCTGATTTTCTGTTTGAAATGGTTAAACAAAAAATATTAATTGATCAAGTACAAGTGAATGGATCAATAAATTATCCTCCCTCGAATGGTTTTCGAATGATATTCCACAGAGCCCCTCCCCTTAGTTCCTCTGGGCAGAGATCTGATGGGTGGAGTTGTAGAACTGCCTCCCTTACTTTAGCCACAGCAGCCGCTCATGTCGATTTTATGTGTTGAAAGTTTTCCTAAGATTTTATTTATTTATTTATTTTATTTAATTTATGTTTTTGAGTTGAAGTCTCACTCCTTCACCCAGGCTGGAGTGCAGTGGCATGCACACTCACGGCCACTCCAGTGTCGACTTTCTGGGTTCCAGCGATACTTCCACCTCAGCCTCCAAGTAACTGAAACTACAGACGTGTACTACTACGCCCGACTATTTTTATTTTATCGTAGAGATGAGGTTTCGCCAAGTTGCCCAGGCTGGTTTCAGACCTGTGGGCTCAGGCAATCCACTCGCCTCGGCCTCCCAAAGTGCTGGGATTACAGGCCGAGCCACTGAGACCAGCCTAAGATTTTATTTAAAGGAAGGATTTCATGGTTAAAAAATATTTGAAATCACTGGAGTAAATGATCTCTAGGACCTCAGTCTGTTCTAAGGTGTATAATTTTTATATGTTTCAGCAAATTCAGTGGCCTTATGAAGAAATCGCTTATTCTCTATGACCTGGCTTTCTTTCTTTTTTTTTTTTTTGAGTTGGAGTCTCACTCTGTTGCTCAGGCTGGAGTGCAGTGGCACACTCACGGCCACCCAGCGTCGACTTACTGGGCTCCTGCGATCCTTCCTTCCGCCTCAGCCTTCCAAGTAGCCAGAACTATAGGCGTGTGCTACTATGCCTGGCTAATTTTTAAAAAATTTATTGCAGAGGCGAGGTCTTGCCAATTTTCTTGGGCTGGTCTCAAACTTGCCGGCTCAGGCAATCCACTTGCTTGGGCCCCCCAAAGTGCTGGGATTACAGGCTGAGCCACTGAACCCGGGCTGACCTGGCTTTCTATTTAGCCAAAGTCCTCTGTTAATAAAAATGTCTGTACAATACATTCACAACACAATATCCTTCATTCATAGCAATGCAGTGTATGACTTTGGGAAGCATAAAGTTTTGTCCATGTTCCTTATTTTATTTTTATTTTTTTGAGTCAGAATCTCACTCTGTCACCCAGGCTGGAGTGCAAAAGCACGCTGCTCACGGCCACAAGAGCCTTGATCTGCTGGACTCAGGTGATCCTTCTGCGTCAGGCTTCCAAGTAGCTAGAACTACAGGCACGCACTACCATGCCCAGTTAATTAAAAAAAAAAAAATTTACTGTAGAGACGAGATCTCACCATGTTGCCCAGGCTGGTCTCGAATCCATAGGCTCAGGCAATCTGCTCACCTCTGCCTCCCAAAGTGCTGGGATTATAGGCGTGAGCCATCGCTTCCTGGCTTCCTCATTTTTTAAGGATGTGTTTTAGACCTGCAAATATTTCATCAAAGGGGATGAACATTTAAACAAGATACAATACACATACATATATAATGTATATAAAATAATGAAATGCATGGTCATGGGAGAAAATTGGGAAAATACAGAGCAACATAAGAAGAAAATAGATATCACCAACAATTCCAGCTAGATCATTGCTAACATTTTGGGGTATTTTCTTCTTTTTTTTTTTGAGTTGGAGTCTCACTCGGTCGCCCAGACTGGAGTGCAGTGGCCGCTCCTGGCCACCGCAGCCTCGACCCGCTGGGCTCTGGCGATCCTTCTGCCTCAGCCTTCCGAGTAACTGGAACTACAGGTGTGAGCTACCATGCCTGGCTAATTTTTTGATTTATTGTAGAGATGAGGTCTCGCTGCCCAGGCGGGTCTCGAACCCGTGGGCTCAGCAATCCACTCACCTCAGCCTCCCAAAGGTGCGGGATTACAGGCTGAGCCACCGAGCCCGGCTTATTTTCTTCTAATGTTTAAAAAATTATATGAACAACATGTAATCAAATTATTAGTACAAAATAGTGACTATGCCATGTGGGTAGTTTTAAATGTTGATTTTTTTCATGTACTATTATGAGTATTTTCTCATGTTATTAATTTTTTAAAAAAACATAATTTTAATGAGTGCATAAGACTCTATAATATAGGTATGCCATAATTTATTTACCAAGTCCCCTATTACTGGATATATGAATGTTTCTAATTTGTCATGATTATTAATGAGTGTGAGGAACATATCTGTAGACAAACCTTTACTTACATCTCTAAACATTTCTTAAGATATATTCAAAGGTGCAAATACACTGAATCAAAGGATATAAATTTTTTTTCCCAAAGGTTCTTGCTATATATTTCTAAAGTGCTTTCCAAAATGGACTTTTTTACACTTTCATCAGCTCTGTTGGAGTCTTGTGTTACCAAATCTTTATTAACGGCATCATTAAAAATTTGCTAAGTGTTAGATGAAATGTTAGTCAGAATTTTATTGTCATATATAATTTATCAGACTCTCATATGTTGAAAACTAACAGTGTATGTAGCTTTTAAATGAATGGAATTGCCAGGCTCGGTGGCTCAGCCTGTAATCCCGTGCCTTGGGAGGCTGAGGTGAGTGGATTGCCTGAGCCCGCGGGTTTGAGACCCGCTTGGGCAACTTGGCGAGACCTCATCTCTATAATAAATCAAAAAATTGGCCAGGTGTGGTAGCACGTACCTGTAGTTCCAGCTACTTGGAAGGTTGAGGCGGAAGGATCGCTGGAGCCCAGCAGGCGAGGCTGCGGTGGCCGGGAGCGGCCAGTGCGCTCCAGTCTGGGCAACGGAGTGAGACTCCAACTCAAAAACAAACAAAACAAAAATAAATAAATAAATAAATAAATAAGTGGAATATTCTAGCATCTCCAATAGAGAATTTTTTACTGAAAAATAAAAGATGGAGAAATAAGAACAGGACTAAAATAAGCCAGAGTGTTTACATATAATAATGGAGAAAGAGAAAAATAGTGTTCTAGTTCTGATCTGATCCATTGTGAGGCCATAAAAGTATCCCACCAAATTCCTGTGTTGAACCTTAATTGCCACTGTGTTTGCATTAAGAGGTGGGGCTTGAGGAGGTGATTAGGTCATTGAAGGCAAAGCCTTCATGGATGGGATTAGGGCCCTTATAAAAGGGTTTGAAAGCCGGGCTTGGTGGCTCAGCCTGTAATCCTGCACCTTTGGGAGGCTGAGGTGAGTGGATTGCTTGAACCTGCGGGTTCGAGAACCGCCTGGGCAGCGAGACCTCATCTCTACAATAAAATCACAAAATCAGCCGAGCGTGGTAGCGCATGCCTGTAATTCCGGCTACTTGGAAGGCTGAGGCGGAAGGATCGCCGGAGCCCAGCAGGTCGAGGCTGCGGTGGCCGGGAGCGGCCACTGCACTCCAGTCTGGGTGACAGAGTGAGACTCCAACTCAAAAAAAAAAAAAAAAAAATAAAATAAAATAAAAGGGTTTGAGGAAATGAGTTTGTTCCTCTTTTGTTCTTCCATCATATGAGGGCTTGAGCCAGTTAGTTATTGTGTTCCTCCCCACTAAAGGAACCATCTTGAAAACAGAGAGACTAGGCCTTCACCCAACACTGAACCCTCTGGTATCTTGAATTTAAACCTTCCAGCTCCAGAATTGTGAGGAAATAAATTTCTGTTCTTTATAAATTATCCAGTTTGTGGTATTTTGTTACAGAAGCACAAATGGACTGAGATACTGACCTTTCAGCTGCCTCTGTTCTCTAACTTTAGTATACAGTGGTTATAAGGCAGTGTTTGTGGACTTCGACCAGGCTAGTAAAAATACCTGGGCATTGATGCGTGGGGTCTTTCTTGAAGGCATCTATGTTTAGAATCCAGTCCACTGATGATGTATCATTTCTTAATTCCAGGAACAGGCTATACATCCAATGGGAACAAGCCTAGGAAGCTGATCCTTAAACCTATGCTCTTCTCCAAATCCCATGGCAGGACAGTAACAGATGGCAGGTCTGCCCACTAGAAAAAGGTCCCCATATTTCTTTCCAAACTTGAATTTGTTCTTAGAGTCCTCAAGAGGCTGCAGTGACATTTTTTTTCTCTCTGTCATTATGACTTAATGACCTCAAATTTCAGGGATAAAGTTTATCTTGGGGTTTCTGCTCTCTACCTGGTTTGCTCTAGGCCAATAATAACAGGCATTCTTCCTTCTAGCATGTTACAATGTTTATAGTTTCTTTTAAAAATACTTTAGCAAATTAGTGGAGAAGTAGGCTTGTGTCGGTTAATTTACTTGGTGTTCAAGTAACACACCAGCAGTATGCACAATATGCAATGAACAGCTACCGTTCTATCACATAGAATAGACTCTGGATGGAGGTGGCTACCGCAAATCTTTTTTGGCTGCTTTCTTCTTTTTTTTTTTCTGAGTTGGGATGTCACTCTGTCGCCCAGGCTGGAGTGAAGTGGCACGCTTTCGGTCACCGCAGCCTTGACCTGCTGGGCTCAGGTGATCCTTCCATCTCAACCTTCCAAGTCACTGAAACTACAGGTATGTGCCACCAAGTCCAGCTAATTTTTTGATTTATTGTAGAGGCAAGGTCTCACCATGTTGCCCTGACTGTTCTCGAACCTGTGGGCTCAGGCAATTCTCTCACCTCAGCCTCCCAAAGTGCTAGGATTATAGGCTTGAGCCACTGTGCTTGGACAGGATTTTTTTGAACATAGATCTCTGAGATTCCCAGATTTCTCCTGTCATTTATGGTACTTAGGCCCATTCTTGGTGAAAGCATTGATGTGCCTTCCATGTAGGTTTCCTCTGGGAGATTCCTCCTTTGTAGGCTTTCCTTGAATTACCCAGAGGGTCCTGTCTGGTTAGAAGCAGGTTAGAAGCTAGTTGGCTAAGATCTCCATGGATTAAAAAAAAAAAAAAAAAAAGAAAAAAAAGGAGCAGGCCAGACATTTGCTGTGGACCTGCCCGGGCTATTTCTTTGAACCTTGATGACTGTATTTGTACTGATACAGCAAATCCCACTGTTAGAGGAAGAATGGCCTACCTTAGTCTCCAGGTTGAGCTGGGCAGACCCCAGCTATGTTCATCCTGACTTGGATCAGCACTCTTGCCAGTAATAAAAAATTAATTTTAGCACTTGAGCTAATTGGGATAAAAAATGTGACACCCAAGCCAGAAAAAAGCTTAATGAAGCCCATTAAATAATTTAATGATTACATAATTATGTTCATTTAAAATGCAGGAATTGATTACTCTCAAATTAATTTTACCATCTCTGTACCTTTTTGAGCACATTTATTTTGAACAAAATGAAGGATTAGTTTCATTTCTGATGGGCACTCTGCCATTAATAATCATGTCTCATTATAATGAGAAAATGTTGTGTTTTGAATAAGTTCATGTGACCATACATTTCCAGATAACAGATAAGCTTGTTCAGTGGAGAGATTTAAGCTATTGAAAGGATCTTACTAATTTGAATCACAAAATGAATAAGGGGAGGATGGATGTGCTCAGTGAACAGAAATCTAGATGCTTAAATCTGGTGCAACCCAGCTAATTAGAGACTGGATCAGGGTGTTCTGGAAGTTCCAGAGCAGAGTCAGATATATGGAATAAGAAGGGCTAAAACTTAAAGGCTTTGTAGTGGACACACAGAGACACAAAGGGTCATAGTAGACACATGTTGAATGCTTTTCTAGCATTTTTTTCTTCCTCCTTTCTAACAGCCCCTAACTTCTACTTGAGACATTTGGGGCAGAAGACTCCTTAGGTTCCACTGGTACAGTGCAGGATCCACTAAGCTAACAACTGAGTTTCATCCTTCTGGTCAAAGCACTTTCTATAATGAGATTCACTTTTTCATTTCGGCTATAAATGAAGAAGCAAGCTGGCAGCCATCTGGGGTCCATGGGAGAAGTCAGTCTTAGGATGAAATTGAACTGAAGAAAGTAGAACCTAGACACAGAAGGAAACCAGATCTTGGTGACGCTGAGGAGACCCAGCATAAAGCCTCTCCTGCATCTACATTTAGGCCTTTTCATTACAGGAGCTAATAAATCCCTTCTATTGTTGAAACCATTGTTGCTTAGAATTGAAAGCATCCTGGGAGAAGCAGGATTTAGTAGGTTACAGAATTTTTCTTTACAGCTATATACAGCTAAATACTTTATGGCTATTGAGTCAGAATTTCAGGCCTGTGAGAGACTTTAAGGGTCACCAATTCCAGTAGGGGGGCCACATAATGATCTGAGAAGTTGATGTGTGTTTTTATATGGGTGTTCTGCATTTGTAGAGCATTTCATATCTTCCAGGGTGTTTTTAGAATGCTTTAGATACTCACAACAAAGGCTCTTGTACAGGGAACTGGACAGAGGCCACCATGACATTAGATGATCAGGGTTGGATAGTGGGGAGAGATGCTCTTCCACTATGTAATCTAGGCTGTCCCTATACCTGCAAAATGGGAATAGCCACTTTCTAAGTTCTTTTAAAAAAATATGAGTGTGGAAGTGGAGAATGTTATGAAAGGACCTGACATGTGGCACTCAAACAAAGCATAATACTAGTTAATTTTGTTTATCTTTTCTTTTGAAAGGAAGGTCCTCATGTGCCGACTGTTTCCCCTCAGTCTTTGTCTTCAGTTCTACCATAAGAGACCCAGAGATTTGAGTCTTAGGAAAATATACATATATCTGGAGATTCTATTGGTCATTTACACTTTGGTGAAAATTTGAAGTTGTTAGCAGTTAATTTATGTTAGGTTCAATGAAAGATGGCAGTAAGCAATTTTATTAGGCATGTTCCTGAATGCTGTAGAGGGTACATTGAAGGCACCAAATAGAGACAAATATTCCACTTTTTGAGGCAAATGCTTTGGGCCCTTTTTAGGGTGCCTGTAATACAAATAACATTGGTATAAGTGAAGTCACACCAAAAATGAAGAGCTTTGCCTTAAAAGGTTAGTTGCACAATTTTTAAAAAAATTTAATTTTCTTTTAAAGTTGTGTGGTACAAGTCAGGATTGCGTTCATAAGTGGTTTAGATACAAGTAAAGTTTTGGGCCTCCCATTGAACCTCACTTCTCTTGGATTAGGATCGGGCACCCTTACGGATGTTATGTGCCCCCCCACCTGCTCCCCTGGCAGTGTCCTACTACTGTCAATCCCTCTTTTATAGTATTATTATAGGTGTTCAGGGTCCACTTATGAGTGAGAACATGTGGTACTCAGTTCTTTGTTTCTGTGGTGGATCACTCAGTATTATAGACTCTAAGTCCATCCAAGTTGCTGTGAATTTCATGATTTTGTCCTTTTTTATGGCTGCATAATATTCTATTATGTATATGTATTTTTTTTTTTTTTTTGAGTTGGAGTCTCACTCTGTCGCCCAGACTGGAGTGCCCGCAGGCTCAGGCAATCCACTCACCTCAGCCTCCCAAAGGCACGGGATTACAGGCTGAGCCACCGAGCCCGGCTATATGTATTTTTAAAAATCCAGTCCTCTTTCAATGGACAGCTTGGTTCCATGTTTCTGCTACTGTGAATAATGCTGTAATAAATATGCGTGTGCAGGTATCTTTTTCATAGAGCGATTTGTGTTCCTCCGGGTATAGTCCTAGAAGGGGGATTGCAGGGTTGTATGGAAGGTCAATTTTTAGATCTTTTAGAAATTGCCAAACTGTTTTCCACAGAGGTTGTACTAGTTTACTCTCCTATGAGCAGCGTAGAAGTGTTCCTTTTCCCCCACATCCTCTCTAGCATCTGTTATTTTGAGCTATTGATGATGGCCATCCTGACTAAAGTTAGGTGGTATTTTAGTGTGGTTTTAATTTGCATTTCTTTGATGACTAGTGAGGCTGAACATTTTTTTCATGTGTTTGTTGGCTACTCGTATGTCTTCTTTTGAAAGGTGTCTATTCATATCTTTTGCCCATTTCATAGGGGGGCTATTTGTTTTTTTCTTTTTGGCATGTTTGAATTCCTTATAGATCCTGGATGTTAGGCCTTTGTCAGATATACAATTGATAAATGTTTTTTTCCCATTCTGTGAGCTTCCTCAACACTCTCTTGATGGTTTCTTTCTCTCTGCAGAAGCTTTTCAGTTTGATGAGGTCCCACTTGACTATCTTATCTCTTATGGCATGGGCATTTGTGGTTTTGATCAGGAATTGGTTGCCAGCTCCAATTTTTATGAGTGTCTCCTGCATTTTCTTTTTTTTTTTTGAGTTGGAGTCTCACTCGGTTGCCCAGACTGGAGTGCAGTGCCCGCTCCCGGCCACTGCAGCCTCGCCTGCTGGGCTCCGGCAATCCTTCCTCCTCAGCCTTCCGAGTAGCCGGAATTACAGGCATGCGCTACCACGCCCGGCTGATTTTTTGATTTATTGTAGAGATGAGGTCTCACTGCCCAGGTGGGTCTCAAACCCGCGGGCTCAGGCAATCCACTCATCTCAGCCTCCCAAAGATGCGGGATTACAGGCTGAGCCACTGAGCCTGGCTCCTGCATTTCCTAAAATTCTTATAGTTTGAAGTTTTATATTTATGTCTTTGATCCATTTTGAGTTGATTTTTGTGTATGGTGATAGGTAGGGGTCCTGTTCCAATCTTTTGCATATGGTCAGTCAGTTTTTCCAGTACCATTTACTGAATAAGTTCACCTTTCCCCAGTGGTTGTCAGTGGTGGCTTTGTTGAAGATGATTTGGTTGAGAAATTGAGGTTTGCTTCCGGACTCCCTTACTGTTCCATTGGTTTATATGCCTGTTCTTGTACCAATACCAGGCTGCTCTGATTATTGTAGTCTACACAATAGTTTAAAGTCTGAGAGTGTGATACCTCCTGCTTTGTTTCTTTTGCTGAGGATTATTTTGTCTATTCGCAGTCACTTATGTTTCCATATGCATTTCTGTATTGTTGCTTCCAGGTCTGAGAAGAATGATATTGGTAATTTAATGGGCATTGCGTTCAATCTGTAGATTGCCGTGGGTAGGATGGACATCTTAACAATGCTGATTCTTCCAATTTGTGAGCATGGAATATTTTTCCATTTGTTTGTGTCATCTTTGATTTCTTTGAGCATTGTTTTGTAGTTTTTGATGTAATGGTCTTTCACTTCTCTGGTTAGGAAGATGCCAAGGTATTTCATTTTGTGTGTGTGGCTATTGTGAGTGGGATTGTACTTTTTATTTGGTTCTCTGTTGTTGGTGTATAAAAATGCAACTGTCTTTTGCATGTTGATTTTATATCCTGAGACTTTGCCAAAGTCCTTTATCAGTGCAAGGGAGTTTTTGACAGATTCCAAGTATAGGATCATATCATTCACACAGAGGGCTATCTTAACTTCCTCTTTTCCTATTTGGATACCCCTGATAGCCTTCTTTTGTCTGACGGCTCTAGCTAGGACTTTCAATGCCATGTTAAACAGGAGGGGTGAGAGTGTGTAGCCTTGTCTTGTTCTGGTTGTCAGGGGAAATGCTTCCAATTTCTGTCCATCTAGTGATATGTTGACTGTTGGTTTATCATAGAAGGCTTTTACTATTTTAAGGTATGTTCTCTCTATATCTAGGTGTTGAGAGTTTTCATCAAGAATGGATAATGGATTTTGTCGAAAGCCTTTTCTGAGTCTAATGATATAATCATCTGATTCTTGTTTTCACATCTGTTGATATACTGAATTACATTTATGGTCTTGGAGGATGGTAAACCAGCCCTGCATTCTAGGAATGAAGGCTACTTGATCATGGATAAATTTTGAGATGTTTTGTTGGATATGATTTGCTAGAATCTTGTTGAGAATTTTTGCATCTGTGTTCATCAGAGATGCTGGTCTGTAGTTCTCTTTCTTTGTTGAATCTTTGCCTGGGTTGGTGTTAGTGTGATGTTAGCTTTGTAAAATGATTTGAGGAGAATTCTGTCTTTCTCAATTGCCTGTGATACTTTCAATAGAATCGGCATCGATTCCTCCTTGTTTGTTTTGTAGAATTTTGCTGGAAAGTTGTCTGGTGCAGGGCTTTTTTTGCTAGGTAGTTTTCTTATGATGGGGTCAATTTCCTGGGTTATTGGCCTATTTAGGGTCTCTGCTTCTTCTCGTTTTAACCTTGGGAAGTTGTGTGATGTCAGAAAGTCCTCCATCTCATTTAGATTTTTTATTTTGTTTCCATACAGGTATGCATAGTAGTCTCTGATAATCTTTTGTATTTCTTCAGGGTTGGTTGTGACTTGATCTTTTGTTTTTGATTGTGTTTATTTGGGCTTTTTGTCTCTTTATTTTGGGGCAGTGTGGCTATTGATCATCAATAGTCGTCAATCTTGTTTATCCTTTCAAAGAACCAACTTTTTTCATGTATTTTTTCTATGATATTTTTGTCTTCTTCCTTTTTCCCCCCAGAGTTCAGCTGTTTATTAACACATTATATAAAAGGTTTAGTCAAACAGAACAAAGCCCATGTCATCATCAGATTCCTCAGATTCCTCCTTCTCATAAGATCAGGGGGAATCCCCTCCAGCAGGGAAGTGGGGAATTGTCTCTTTCCCTGCTGGTGGCAGGTGCCCCAAACAGGTTTATCCCAGAGTAGAGTTCTCTTAGTGTGGCTGCCATCCAGGATCCTCCTGTGTTTGTCCCTCTCAGTCGTGCACCAGCCATGTGGGTCTGATGTTCAGAGGATTGCTGGGGAAGAGAAGTTTGGGTCAGCCTAGGACACACTGCTGATCTCTTGGTGGGGGGGGGTCTTTGTTTTTTTCTGGTTGCACCTTTTGTCTCATGACTGGATCAAGGTAGGAGTGGGATGCCTGAGACTCCACACTCATCCATCCCTCTGAAGTTTGTGCTTTTGGGATATTCCCTCTGCATCACTATCAACCCCTGAGTTATTAACCTGCCGGTCACAGAGAACAGGTCTGTTGCTCCATGGTGAGCTAGCTGGAGCACCTCCCTGTCCAGTTTTCAAGATGGTGGTGGGGTGCCTGTTTCATCTTGTTCAGTTAAACTCTGCCTCTGGTTCCCTCTCTGCTCTCTCTCCACAGCCCTTGCTGCCAGTGTCTGGCCTGGTGCTGCGGTGGTCGGGCAGTCTGGCAATGGCCATTGCTCCTGATAGTTTCTCCCTAGGAATAGGTTTGTTGGTTTTAGAAAATGGTACTTGGCTTCTGCATCCTGGGAGGTGCTAGGGTCCAAGCAGAGCAGCTGCTGGCACCAGTTGCTTCACCAGGAGAGCCCTGGTCACTTACTCCCAAGTCCCCAGTCAGCCACTGACATGCATACTTACATACAGATGCATAAAAATTTACCCATATACTCACTCACTCAAATGTACAGTCTGACTGGCTCTGACGCCATTTTTTTTTCTTCTTTCCCTAGTTGCACAATTTAATTATTATAAGGCAATCTGGTGATCTATCTGGAGGTCCCAACAATTATATTTCTGTTCTTACAACAGCCTCTGAGAAATAAAGGGTTGCCAGGCATAAAAAATATACATAAAGGTTGACTAGGCTTGATGGCTCAGCCTGTAATCCTAGCACTCAGGCGAGTGGATTGCCTGAGCCTTCGAGAACAGTCTGGGTAACTTGGCAAAACCTTGTCTCTACAATAAATCAAAAACTAGCTGGGCATGGTAGAGCATGCCTGAGTTTCGACTACTTGGAAGACTAAGGCAGAAGGATTACCTGAGTCCAGCATGCTGACGTTGGACTCAGCATGCATTTCTTTTTCTTTTTTTT
>NW_007247394.1:24638-29911 GCF_000164805.1 Carlito syrichta
AAAAAAAAAAAAAAAAAATATATATATATATATGTAAACATAAAGGTGCTATGTCTTTCTTAAAGACAGTAAATATATATTTGCTTGTATACCTGACACTTCATGGGATTACACTTCAGTCATAGCTGAATACAGGTGCTCAACATGAGGAACTCTTTCTTTCCATTTCTGGTTTTCTTGATATTGGCTTCATTTTCAAACAGGATGACCCCAAATAGTGGCAAAGATGACTACCTACAGTCCTAGGGTTTACATAAATCATCTCCTATTCTCAATGCAAGTTTGCCAGGTACCTATTATGATCCCCATTCTACAGATGAAGAATCTGAGGCTCACAGAAGTTTAATGCAGGTCACCTAGCAAGGAAGGACAAACCATTTTATGAGTTGAATCCTGTTCTCCTAAAATTCGTATGTCGAAGTTCTAACTCCCCATACCTAAGAATGTGATCTTATTTGGAGATAGGGTCTTTACAGAGATAATCAAGTTAAAATGAAGTCATTACGATGAGCCTTAATCCAATATGACTGGTGTTCTCTTAAGAAAGGAAAATGTAGCCGGGCTTGGTGGCTCAGCCTGTAATCCCGTGCCTTTGGGAGGCTGAGGTGAGTGGATTACCTGAGCCCACAGGTTCAAGACCTGCCTGGGCAGCGAAGACCTCATCTCTACAATAAATCAAAAAATCAGCCGGGCATCGTAGCGCACGCCTGTAATTCCGGCTACTCGGAAGGCTGAGGTGGAAGGATCGCCGGAGCCCAGCAGGTTGAGGCTGCGGTGGCCGGGAGCGGCCACTGCACTCCGGTCTGGGTGACAGAGTGAGACTCCAACTCAAAAAAAAAAAGAAAGGAAAATGTGGAGACAGATGTGCAGATGATCTGAAGAGTCTTAGAAAGAATATGTCCACCTATGAGCTAAGGAGAAAGCCCTAGAACAGAAAACTTCCCTCACTGCTCTCAGAGGAACCAAGGCTGCCAACACCTTGATTTTGAACTTCTAGCCTCCAGAGCTGTGAGACAATACATTTCTGTTGTCTAAATCACCCATTTTGTGGTAGTTTGTTTCAATAGCCCCAGTACACTAATATGGAGCCCAAGTGTGACTTCAGATCTGTCTGACTAAAAAATAGGTGCGTTCTTTCCCCTACACCACATTGCTGCACAGTCTGGTCATGTGTATGGTAGTTGTGAGTTTTATAAGATAGATTCATTATCTTAACTGAAAAATAAAATTTTTTTCCGGACGGGATTCTGCAAGTGCTACTGTTGTCACAAACCTCTGGAGGAAGGTAGGCATTTCCTACAGGCAGCTATGCTTGAACAACTCCAAACAATCCAGTGTGGAAAAAGTAAACATGTAATCTTTTTTAAAAACTTATTTTAAAGATGTGGGGTGCCAGGCTCGGTGGCTCAGCCTGTAATCCCGCGCCTTTGGGAGGCTGAGGTGAATGGATTGCCTGAGCCTGCGAGTTTGAGACCCGCCTGGGCAGGTGAGACCTCATCTCTACAATAAAAAAAAAAAAAGAAAAAGATATGGGGTACAGGCTGGGTGCAGTGGCTAATGCCTATAATCCCAGCACTTTGGGAGGCCGAGGTAAGAGGATTTCCTGAACTCATGGGTTTGAGGCCAGCCTGGGCAACTTGGTGAGACCTCATCTCTACGATAAATAAAAAAATTAGCCAGGCATGGTAGCATGTGCCTGTAATTCCAGCTACTTGGAAGGCTGAGGCAGAAGGATCACCTGACACAGCAGGTTGAGGCTGCGGTGGCCGTGAGCATGACACTGCACTCCGGCCTGGGCAACAGAGTGAGACTCCAACTCAAAAAAACAAAAGATGGGTACAGTTCAGGATTAGGTATATAAATGGTCATTGTACAGGTAAAGTTTGGACCTGACTTTGGTCCCCACTTTGCCTGGTTTGAGATCAGGTACTTTTATTGACGAAGTGTGCCCCCCACCCCCGCCCGGCAGTGTTCTGCTACTGTGAATCCCTTTCTTATAGTATTATGATAATTGTTCAGGGTCTGCTTATGAGCGAGAACATGTGGTCCTCAATTCTTTAAACACATAATCTTCATACCGGGTTAATTGCTGATTGTAATTGATAGAACATTTAAATTTGTTAAAAAGTTCCATGTGTATACCCATGGTGACAGCACTTGGTGACAGCACTTGGTGACGCTGACAAAGAAGAGAGTTTGCTCCTATTTTCATGGGTAACCTAAGGAAACAATCTGAGCAGCGCTCATTCTTGTCCTCCATGTTCTTTTCACTTACCATAAGATTGTCACAGGATATTTATTCACTCATTTCCTTAACAAGCATGTATGAAACCTCTCCCACGGATGAGTCACAGTATTTGATGAAGTAAGGCAGCACTCTCTGATGGAAATGTAGTGCGAGTCACAAATGCCAGCCACACAGGCAACTTAAAATTTTTTAGTGGACACAGGAACAAAATTAAAAAGAAACAGGTGAAATTAATTGTAATGCAATATCTTATTTAAGACAGCCGATCAAGAATATTTTCACTTCAACATGTAATCAATATCAAAATTGTTTCTCTGATATTTGACAGTCTTTTCTTCTTACTGAACCTACAATGCCTGGTGTGTAGTTTTTGCACATTTCCATTAGGACTGGGCATATTTCAAATGCTGAATAGCTGCATGGGGTTGCCTATTGGCTTCTGGCTTCTATATTGGGGCAGTGCAGGTCTAGAGAATAGTGCTGTTAAGATGACGGCAGTGAGAATAAGAATAAAAAAGATTTCCATTTATTTTTGTACCACGTGCCATGAATGCTCTTTTTACATAGTCTTTTTTTAAAGCTTAAGTCTTGAATACATTCATACAAATTAAAATAAAAGCTTAAAATATAGCAAAATATTTAGACCTCAGTTACCATCTCCTCAGTTCCTAGTCCTTAAAAAAAAGAAAACTGGTTGGGCTCAGTGGCTCAGCCTGTAATCCCAGCACTTTGGGAGGCCGAGGTGAGTGGATTGCCTGAGCCTGCGGGTTCAAGACCCACCTGGGCAACTTGGCGAGACCTCATCTCTACAATAAATCAAAAAATTAGCCGGACGTGGTAGCGTGCGCCTGTAGTTCCAGCTACTTGGAAGGCTGAGGCAGAAGAATTGCCGGAGCCCTGCAGGTCGAGGCTGAGGTGGCAGGGAGTGGCTACTGCACTCCAGTTTGGGTGACAGAGTGAGACTCTAACTCAAAAAATTAAAAAAAGAAAGCAAAAACAACAATCTCTCTTATTAGTTATTATTGCATGTTCCTATATTTTCTTTAAGTAAATATGAAGATATTCTTATTTTTTTATCTTTTAAATTCAAAAGGGATAACAAAGTATATACATGTTCTGCATCTTAAATGTTTCACTAAAAAATTTATACTAGAGATCTTTTCATATGAGTACATTTTTTTTTCACAATTTATGCATTGAATGGTGACACCATAATTCAATTAGTCTATAGTTGAATATTAGAGATCTTTCCAGCATTTGTAATTAAAGGTAAAATATTGCAATGAATATCTTGTACATATGTGTTTTACTTAAAAATTTATATTAGAGATCATTTCTTTTTTTTTTTTTTTTTTGAGTTGGAGTCTCACTCTGTTGCTCAGGCTGGAGTGCAGTGGCACGCTCATGGCCACCCCAGCGTCGACCTGCTGGGCTCCCGCAATCCTTACACCTCAGCCTTCCATGTAGCTGGAACTACAGGCAAGCGCTACCATGCCCAGCTAATTTTTTGATTTATTGTAGGGATGAGGTCTCGTCAAGTTGCCCAGGTTAGTCTTGAACCCGTGGGCTCATGCAAATCCACTCGCTTCGGCCTCCCAAAGTGCTGGGATTATAGGCTGAGCCACTGAACCCAGCCAAAAATCTTTTCATGTAATTTTTTTTTCAGGTTGTATCCATTGTATGGTGGAACCATAATTTAATTAGTGTATAGATGAGTATAAGGGGTGTTTCCAGTGCTTGTAATTAAAGGAAGGATATTGCAATAAATATACATATGTCATTTCCTGTGTTCACAAGATTATTACAGGATAAATTACTGGAATTGGGATTGCTGGACCATAGGTAAAGGTGTGTACAATTTGAGAAGGTATTGCCAAATTGTCTTCTATAGGGTTTGTACCAATTCATGCTTCTACCATCAATGTGTAGGATGTTCTTACATCTTGTTTGATCCTTAAACTGTCTGAAGTACATATTACTATACTCATTTTCCTGATAATGAAACTGAAGTTTCAGGCAGGTGACACGATATACATTGTAATGTGTACATGTAGGCACAAAGCCCAAGACTCAGTCCTGGTTCTGTTACACACACACACACATACATACACACATCATAAGCTTACAAAAAATTGGGAAATATAATTCAAAGTCCTTTTTTTTTTTCTGAATTCAGGGTAAGCTGCCAATTTGACCCCACCCCACACAGGTTGAGGGTAAGCTGCCAATTTGACCCCACCTCACACAGGTTGTTCCTAAACAGCTTGGGATGAAGTTTTACTGATTCATTAAGAAACAGCAAGACAGGCCGGGCTCAGTGGCTTAGCCTGCAATCCCAGCACTTTGGGAGGCCGAGGTGAGTGGATTGCCGAGCCTGAAGGTTCGAGACCCGCCTAGGCAACTTGGCGAGACCTTGTCTCTACAATAAAACAAAAATTAGCTGGGCATGGTAACACACGCCTATAGTTCTGGCTACTTGAAAGGCTGAGGCAGAAAGATCTCCTGAGCCCAGCAGGGTGAGGCTGTGATGGCCGGGAGCATCCCACTGCACTCCAGTCTGGACAACAGAGTGAGACTCCAACTCAAAAAAAACCATAAACAATCACAGTATTATGAAAGATTCATCAGGTAAAATGTTTTCACTATAAAGGACTGCACCCATGGCCTCCCAACTTTGGGAGTGCTTATATGTTCTTCCTTTTATGAAATTATGAGTGTTGGATGTGGTTCATTTTTGCAACTTTTAAAATGAAAATTGGCAACATTCATAAAAGTGCAATGAACCCCATGTACTCAGCATCCACCTTCAACAAATGTCGACAAATGACCAATCTTTTTCATCTAGCCTCCTTCCTGCCAGCCTCCACCACTATACCCTGCTGGATTAGTTTAAAACAAAGTGTAAACATTATATAATTTTATCTATAAATACTTCAGTATGCTTCCATGTAAGAACTATTAAAAAAGTCGGGCTCGGTGGCTCAGCCTGTAATCCCGCGCCTTTGGGAGGCTGAGGTCAGTGGAT
>NW_007247394.1:30257-96565 GCF_000164805.1 Carlito syrichta
GGAAGGCTGAGGCGAAAGGATCGCCGGAGCCCAGCAGATGGAGGCTGTGGTGGCCAGGAGCGGCCACTGCATTCCAGTCTGGGCAACAGAGTGAGACTCCAACTCAAAAAAAAAAAAAAAAAAGAACTATTAAAAAGTTCATTATAAATATGGTTGCTTTACGTGCTCATTTATCTTGCTTTTTACTTTTAAATTTAACAATAAAATATTGGTCCCCTTGAAAAATCATTTTTAGAAATGTTTCTGGTCCATGAAATCCCCAGATCTGGGAATTATCACTGAACTGCAGCTGGGATGCTGTCACCATGCCTCACAAACCTTCAGAATGTTCTGACCTAGGAAGACCCAGGCTTTCTGAGACCTGAAGTGAAACATTTTGGGGAACCCTACTTGAGATAAATGATAGAAGACTGGGTGCAGTATCTCACACCTGTAATCCCAGCACTTTGGTTGGCCAACACGGGAGAATTGCTTGAGCCTAGGAATTTGAGACCAACCTGGGCAACATAACAAGGTCTCGTAACTACCAAAAAAAAAAAAAATTAGCTGGCCTTGGTGGTGAACACCTATAGTCCTAGCTACTCAGGGGGTTGAGGTGGAACAGTATCTGAGCCAAGGACATGATCACAGCACTGTACTCTAGCCTGGGTGACAGAATGAGACCCTGCCTAAAAAAAAAAAGATACAAAATTAGAAATACAAAATGATGCTTGAAAGTGAATATATTTGTAGTATGAGAAAAGAACTCACCATAAATTACAAAAATTAAAAAGCTGACAAATACCAGAAACATCACAAAATCCAGAAAAATGACATGATGTTTTTATTAATGAGCTGCCTGAATCCCCTCTGTCATATTTTTTCCTAAATTCTTTGTCTGCATATTCTTTGATTGCCTCTCTATATGACAAGGATATTATAATATCATGTTCAATAGAGAGAACAGGAAGATAATTCAGTTTTTCCTCTAGAATGACTGTTTGAAATTTGTTTTTTTATTATTGATGGTAGGTAACTTTACACACAGATAGACTTGCTATTTGTAGTACTGCTTTGGGTTTGTGCCCTTGCCTGAAAAACTATTTCTTGAGATTCCATCAGCAGAGGTGCATTTATCATTGTAGTCTCTGCAGTCTTGGGTATGTTCCCGGCGGGAGAGAAGTTCCATTTTGATTAAGTGTCAATGAGAAGTGAAACTTTTGCTTACGAGTTGACACATCAGATGTTGGGAAAATTTTCTAAAGACCACTTCTGGCTTTGTGTATTTAATACCTTGTTCTTTGGAAATTCACTCTCTACAGAGTTCCAGGCCTGGGCTCTGTAGGACAAGTCCCTATTCCCGTGGAACCTCTGGCCCTGTGTCTTGGGTCACAATGCTGGGTGGTGAGCTACAGGAGTACTCCTGGGAGCCATTCCTACACAGGTCCAACAAGTCATGGAAGTCACCATGATCCACATAAATATATCTCATTAAACCTAGACTAGATGTATCACCGAGATAATTTCCTCTAAACCAGGTCCCCCAAATACCTACTGCCTCTCTAAAGACACAACATGGAGGGAAATGTAATGAAGAAGTCAGAGTGGAAACAGACAGTGTTCTTAACTGGTTTGTGGCTAAAATATCTTATTTTTTCAGATTATAGCAAAACCTATAACTTCCTGAGCACATTGTTAAGGTTTCATTAACATCACAATAAATTCAGCTCTGCCCCAGGTTGTTTTTCTGATCTCATTTCCCACAGCTTTCCTACCATTCATACTATTCCAGGCACATTGACCCGCTCCTGTTCCTCACATTCGACAGACATTGTCTGCCTCAGGGCCTTTGCACTTGCTGTTCCATCTGCCTGGAACACTTTCCCCAGATACATGTGCCTCACTCTCTATTTCCTTCAGCTGTCAACTCAGATGCCAGTTTTTCACCATCCTACATAAATTATCACCCTGAAAACTCAGCACCTCACTCTTTGTACCCTACTTTATTTTTCTCATTTATACTTACGCTCTTTGATAGTATCTATTTACTCATTTGTTATTGTACGTCTCCCTCTTATTAAAATGTAAGCTCATGAGAGCAAGGAGTTCGTTTGGACATTGCTGTGTCCCCTGCACCTAGACCAGTACTGCCACTGAGTAATTGCTCAATAAATATTAGTAAAATGAATTAAGAGCACCTGGAAGCCATTGAAGAATTTTAAGCAGGAGAGACACGAGGCTTTCTTGGGTCTATAAAAAGAAATTAATCTCTCACCTAGCTTTTCCCCACAACATCTTTCCATAATTTTCCTTGAATTATAATTACCTGTCAGTCTAATTTTTTCCAATAGATTGTAGAGGATAGAGAGTATGTTTAATTCATCAATATGCCCACTATCACATGTATTGCATGAATTAACCCTTGTGGAATTAAACGTAATGTATGATTTCTCTGCGTGTGAATTCTTGAAATAGCCGTGTTTGGTTTTCTTAGTGAACTAGTTTATAAGCTGTTTCTGAGTAGGGGATATTTCTCTGTCCATTTATGTCCTCTCAGCAGCTCTTAGCAATCAATACACTGTGCTTCTTGAATAGTGTTCAATGTCTACGTGTTTCTGTCTATATAATTTCTGTGACTTAGTGTCTACTACTTCTCTATGATAATGGATTCCCAAGCAAAATTTATGAATCCATTAGGATATTTTCTATGTCTACTAATCAAAACCAATTACAAGCAGCTTAAGTAGGTAAGAGTTTATTATAGTAGATGGCCAAAGGACTGGAGGTAGGGTGGCTTCAAGATTATTTAATTCTGTACTTTGTCAACATCTGGGACACATCTTTCAGCTTTGCCATTCACATTTGTCTCTTCATGGTCACAAGATGGCTGCAGTGGTTTTGAGTATCCCGTTCACAAGCACCAGGCAGAAGAAGAAACTGTTTCTTCTCCGATATCTCTTCTAAAATAAGATAAAAGCCTTTCACTGAAGCCCTGAAGTGTGTTTCTTTTTACTTCTCATCTCATTTACTTCTCATAAAATTGCAACACGTGCTCTTGCTAAACTAGTTTGACTAGGGAGATGGAATTGTTTCAATTAGCCTATATTAATTGAGATTTACCCCCGAGGACTGAGGAGGGGCTCTTGTCCTCAGCATAGAGCCACACAGAGGCTTGGTACTCTTACAACCAGGAAGAAGGGGCTAAGAATGAATTTGGGTTAGCACCAATAGTGTCTGTTA
Organism: Carlito syrichta; assembly: GCF_000164805.1. Lineage (NCBI taxonomy): Eukaryota > Metazoa > Chordata > Mammalia > Primates > Tarsiidae > Carlito > Carlito syrichta. The sequence continues at coordinate 33,477 of NW_007247394.1, forward strand.
CATCTTCTGCCTGTGTATTCCCCAACCTGGCCTGGTTGAAAGCTCTGAACAATTGGAGCTTTCTTCTTTTCATCCCAAAACTAGGGCTATGCTATTTTTCTGACTTGATCTCCTAAATTAAACAGCAGCAGCAACAACAACAACAACAACAAAATACCAAGCATGTGGCTTATTTAGTTTCAAAAGGAAGCAAAACCAGACTGACGAACTTAAATTAAAACAACATTGAGCTCATAGCTTATTCTTCTTGTGCCTTAGTTTCCTCATCTATGAAATGGGGGTAAAAATAGTACCTAAGTTACAGGGTTGATGTAAACATTAAATAATTTATTACAGTCAATTTTCATTAGTTATGGATTTTTCACTTGTGAATTCGCCTACTTGCTAAAATTTATTTGTAATCCCCAGACCAATACCTGTGGCAATTTTGTGATCATTCATGGACATAAGCAGAGAAGTGAAAAAGTTGAGTTGCTCAGTATGCATGTTTCCAGGTGAAGTTGAACAAGGTGACAGCCTGTCTTTTTTGTTTCAGCTTTCACGATGTTAACACATGTTATTTTTATGGTCTATTTAGTGCCATGCTTTTTGAATCTCAGTGCTTTCTGCTGGGGATTTTGCTGTTTAAAATGGTCCTTGAACATAGTGCTTTAGTGCTCTTTTCTGTTCCTTGTACAAGAAGGTGTGACGTGCCTTGTGGAGAAAATACACATATTAGAGAAAATGTATTCAGGTCTGAGTTGTCGTGTTGTTGGCCATGGGTTCTATGGGATTGAATCCACTATGTTTTAAATAAAGTGTCTTTAAACAGAAACACACACAAAACAACGTTCTGTATTGATCGGTTGACAAAAATATTTTGATTGGAGGCTCACAGGAGCCTAATCCTACATTACCTCTAGGAGTGCCAAGGTTCAGTATTCATGAATTCAGTGTTGTTAGTGACTTTATGAGCATAGCTACCTTAAATAATGAGAGTCGCTATTTTTAAAGTGTTTAGGATAGCTTCTGCTACATAATAAGAACTACATGATTGCTGTTTATAATTTAATATAATAATAATATCCTGCAAACTAGAATTATTTGAGAATCATAGAATATTCCGCAAAGTGAATATGAACTGAGTCTACATGTTATTCCATTTCAATCAAGACTCTGCTGAAGTAAATAAGTAAACATAAAAACCACAGCCAGACAACCAAGAGCCAAAGGATTCAACTCAACTCATTGCCCTCAAGGGCTGCAATGGCAAAGCTACAAGGGAGGAGAGAGACTAGAGGCATCAAACTTCAGAAGTTGCAAACCCCCAATTCCAGGCATGATCACTTGTGAAGGAATAGGAGTATTGTCTCCACTAACAGAACCCCTGGGCTCAGGTCCAGTTTTTGTCCCTCAGGTTAGCATGACCCAGCCCCTGCCCATACAGCAGGGCACTTGAACTGTAGCATTTGCTGAAGGAGGGCACGTTGCACTGGCTCCAGCCCCACTGAGAGAGCATTTCTAGGTTCTCATCAGCATTCTCCGTTCTCTTTCCTTTTTCCTCTGAACTCCACCTTTATGGGAGATAAAAAGGGCAGAAGAAATTTCAAGCTGGGCTTTGGGGGAAAGGAATGAATGATTCCATTACCTAGTCTCTTAGCTTTTAATATCACGATGACACAACAGTTTCAAATCTATGTATAGAGCAGCCTATTCAAAGCCATTTAGAATATAGGATAACAATGCCAAAATAATTTCAATGTAAGTCTTTGATCTCCTCATTATAATGCCATTACCATACCATTATTAGCTAAGATTACAATGACAAATCAATTTTAATTGAAGTCTTTGGAGATGCCATTTATAATGCTATTATCATGTGAATTTGCAATGGAAAAGTTACTTGAGCAAGCTTGTTGAAACAGAGCTATAATGCCACTATAATGGAAATTTTGAAGGTGAAATTATTCCAAGTCCCTAGGGACTAGTGATTATCATATAAAACCGCCAACCATAAAAATGATGCCTCTCCCAACAATAAATCATGCAATAGATAGTATCTACTGATCAAAGAATATCTTTCTCATAGAATGAGTTCACAAAAATCATAGAATCCTAAAGCAGATACATAGTCCTTATTTTATAAAGAGAAACCAGATATAAAGCAAGGCGACACGACTTTCCTAAGGCCGTGTAGTGGGTAGCAGAAGCTGAACTCAACTCCAGGTCTCTGGCTCTTAGTCTTCAGGTCTTTGACTCCTAGACCAGACTTCAGTTCTATGGCTTCTCTAGTGCCTTTAAAGAACAGGGCTCCGGGACAACAGAAAGATGGCAAGTTAACATTAGACGAGAACTGCGTGGGAATTTCTAGATCATGAGGATATATTTGTTTTAGATCAGAAGATACCCTGGATAAATTTCTTAATATCTGATGATTTCATAATTCCCAGTGCTGGGAAGTTGGCCATACAAAAATTGGGACTTTATTCTGGCTCCATGGTTTCCCATGAGAGAATGTTTCTTTCCTGGAAGAAAAATGTAAACTCTTCTGGCTTTGAGTAGATAAAGATAGAGAGGAAAAATGATCACATTGCACCAAGGAGTTGCTTAATTCAGGCAACTAAGGACTTGGTAAAAATAAAAAATCAGTTAGACTAGTTGTTTGGCTGAAGAGAGCGTTTAATTCAATCACCCCAGGAAGCCACTGCCTCAAATTAGCTCATTAGAGTGTCTTTCATCCCCAGAGCAAGTCTTGTGTTGACTTCTTTCTTTATCTTAATTTGTCCGAAACACAGCCAGCCCTCGTACTTGAAAAAACCTCCTCTGTTCTCTGGTGGTGCCATCCCCTCATCTCATTTTTCCTCTTCTGTCCTGGCCCACCCTTTAGTGGGAGGGTCAGGACTGCTTAGGCAACGGGTTCTTTCCCAATGTCCATTTCTTCCTTGGGCTGTTCTATCCTGGGCCAGACCTCCTAGCCCATTTGCTCTGAACTTGTTCATTCATTAGAAATAGCAAGCAGCTAACATTTTTAGCTAACAACTTTAGCAAAACCAGTCATAATTATTACAACATATGAACCTGGAGCCGAGTGGAGTAATTTGTCCAAGGTGTTGTGTGCAACTTGGATATAGACCTTGGTTTGTTGGGTCCTTAAATTCCGAACCACTGTGTCACAGAGGCAGGTTAGCTTAGCATAGTGGCTGAGCACACAGACTCTGGAGTCAAGTAACCTTGCCCACATCTTGGTTTTGCCATGTACTAGCTGTATTACATTAAGCAAGTTATTTAACCTCCATGTGCCTCAGTTTCCTCCTCTGTAGAACTGAGGTTATGATAATAACTTAGTTTAGTGTGCATATAAGGTTATGATGTGCCAACCCAACTGCCCATTGAAAGTGGACTGGAAGGTCAGGCTCGGTGGCTCAGCCTGTAATCCCAGCACTTTGAGAGACTGAGGCGAATGGATTGCCTGAACCCGCAGGTTCGAGGCAACTTGGTGAGACCTCGTCTCTACAATAAATCAAAAAATTAGCTGGGTGTGGTAGCGTGAGTCTGTAGTTCTAGCTGCTTGGAAGGCTGAGGTGGAAGGATCACCGTAGCCCAGGAGGACGACGCTGAGGTGGCTGTGAGTGTGTCATTGCACTCCAGCCTAAGTGATGGAGTGAGACTCCAACTCAAAAAAAAAGAAAAAAAAGAAAAAAAAGAAAAGAAAAGAAAGTGAACTGGATACAGAAAATGTGTCACAATAGAGTATTAAGAGGCCATAAAGAAGAACAAAATCATGGACTGCACAGCAAATTGGATGGAGTTGGAGACCATAACACTGTGTGAACTATCACAGAAACAAAGAACTGAATACCGCATGTTCTCATTCATAAGTGGGTCCTGAACATGAATCACATAAGTATAAGGGAGGGGTCAGCAGTTGCTACGCACTACTAAGGTAGGAAGGGAGGGAAAAGGAGGTTGGGGAGCACACTGACAACACAAAGGGTATCTGGTCCACTACTGGGGGAGTGAGGGCCAGTTAGAAGCCCAAAATTCACCTGCATGCAGCCTACTTATGTAGTTAATCCTGACTTGTGCCCCACATCTCTATAATAAAATAAAATTTAAAAAATAAAATTATGACATATAGAACACTTGGAATTGCACCTGATGCACAGATGCAGTCTATAAATGATACTTTTTCCTGCTCCCCTTTTGAACTATATGACCAGGTTTGCCAGATTCTGTGCATTTGAGTGTAAGAGTGAGAGGAAAGAGCCAATAAATTGGTGAATGCACTATTCCATGCTGAGTGTGGATATATACATTTGACTGGAGCACACAATTTAAGAGGGAAAGCTGGACCTTATAGGAGGCTGTTTGCGGCTTCTGGCATGCAAATGCCAATTTTGAAGGGCAGGATTTGAGAGGTTGAAATCAGTGACTATCCTGAAGTGGAATGAAAAGCTGTTTCATCAAGTCAAAGCCAAAATGTTGGTGTATATTACACAGTTATGGGAAAAGCAGTAGAACTAATTATCCTTGGAGGGGTGGCGGTCAGTTAAGCTCTAGACAATCTCAAAAAAATTCCTTAGACCTACGTCCAGCAGGCCACTAGTTGAACAATAGTTCAGGAATGTCAGAATTCTGAGTTCTCATCCTAGCTCAGCTACTGATCTGTTCTGTGACTGTAGTCCCTTAATCCCCCCATGCCTCTGTTTCCCTGCCTGCCAAATGCCAGTCGTCTCCCTGGGTGATTTTGAGGGATAACCAATAAAAAGGATTAGGGAAAAGAACTACCATCCAAATTGTTAATAAAAGTGGTATTTTGTACTCAATTATTTGCATCTAAACCCCTTATCTCTCTCTTTGGCATCATCCACCTTCTATCTTTCCTATTCTTGTACTTTTCTCCCCATCCTCCATGGAGAAGCAAAAATGCAATATGTATGGTACAGTATCTTGCAGTGATATTACAATCTGGATGAAGCAGAATTGGCCACGCCGTGACTTTTCAAACAATTGCTGTCCAAGGGAGAAATTCACCTAAGGGATGCCCCCAGCTCAGCAAACAAAGACTCAATAGAGAAAAATGCCATAGTAGCTCTGGGTCTCACAATGTGACTTGGGTGTTGCTGTCTGTGTTAGGCTGGCCAGTGCTTGAGCAAAGGTAATAGGAAGATTCTGAATGCAGGGAGAAATAATAAAATTGCCAGTGTGCTGGAAATTAAAGTTAACTCCATGAGCATAAATAAGGAACACAGCATTGATTGAAATAAATGATGTACTTTGCTTTAGAAATGTTATTTGAATAACTGATATTGTACTTTGTCAGGCTATGGTTTCAAATGCATTCGATTATGCATTTTAATGTTTCTCCCCAAACAGTCTTTCAAATCAGTATAAATTGCTGTATGTAGTAGGCATGTCTTGATCTTTAGCTGCCATGACAACAGGATACAGAGAAATGCATTTTCATAACAATTGCTAGCAATGTTTAGTATCACTGTTACTTTGTGTCAGGGAACAGCTGGCTTTGGGAAGAAAACAGGATCACTTTTTTTTTTCTTGAAGGCTTTTGTTGTAGTATTTGAAAAAAATAGGTAGAAAAATTGTTTCAGAGAAAAGTAGGTAGTTGGGGTTAAAGCCCAGAGTGTGAGGGGGAAAGAGGCGGGGAGAGAGTTAGAGAAGGGGCTGGGGGAGAGAGAGAAAGAGAGAGAGAGAGAGAGAGAGAGAGAGAAATAGAGAGAGAGAGAGAGAGAGAGAGAGAGAGAGAGAGAGAGAGAGAGATCTCTGCTTAGAAAGGAGGGCTATACCGGTGGGTGCTAATATAAAGCTACCTAGAAGGTAATTGGGTACTCAGATTAACAAATTCAGTCAAATAATGTGATTTTAGGGGATAGAATCAGTTTTCACAAACTAGGAGAAATAAACATATATATTTATATTTCTTTTTCCTGCTCATTAGTTTTAATGCAAATATTCTAAAATGGCCAAGAGAGAGCTAATCTGAGGGATTTTGAAAACAACATTTTTTCTTGGTTAATAGTCTTAAAAAAATTGCAGGAAACCATGTGCTCCAGAAAAAAGGCAGTAGGTGCTTCTGCCCCCCAGTTCTCTGAAATCTATGGTATCTCAGTCCTAGTGGCATCGTAGTAGAAAGGAAGCTTTGTAACCTGGTGCTTAAGATAGACTGCATATCCTGGTGGTAAGACAGAATTCTGCCCTGTCCTCAACTGGAAAGGGTGTTTTTTTTTTCCTCTCTCTACATCTGTGTCTTTATTTTAAAATGAGGATTAATAAGCTTATTAGTTTTCGGGAGGGTTAAATGAAATGAAGCATGTAAAAGGACTTAGCAAAGTGCCTGCTATATAGTTAGTGTTCAAACATGGCGGTCACCAAAGTTCAAAACATGACAGTCATCACTATTATTGTTACAGGATAATTTCTGACCATGTGAGAAAGTCTGGATTATTCTGTTATCTCCTACATTACGCTCTTAATGTACCTTAGTACTAGTTCTTAGAGTTATTCAGAGAGTGGATACTTTCCAGATTACTGATGCCCTGTAGTTCTTGGATCAATCATGATCCTGGCAGGAAACAGAATTTCTTCCAAAAGGAATTGACTGAAGACAGTCCAACAAAGGAACTATTTACAGAGGTGAAGGCAGAGCTGAGGATTCAATAAAGAATGCCAAAGTCTCCAGGGACCAGCAACAGTGGGAAGCCTGAAGGGCAAAAGGAAGAAAGAAATGGCTGGAGTCTGTTGGGCTGGGGCCATAGGAGAAAGCAACCACTACCAGAAGCATAGCTCCATGGCAGGGGAAACAGGAAGAAATACCTTGACCTCTCTCTCTCGCACCATCTGATTTCCTGCCCGTACCTCCCATTGGCTGACCCTAACTGGAAGAGATCAAGAGGTGGGCATTACACAGACCACAGGGGTCTGCTCCTTGGAAGCCCAAAACAGGGAGAGGAGGGCAAAGAATGGATCTGCAGAGGCCAATGGAGATGAAAGCAACTAGCAGTTTGGTGTGTGTCTGTACTTAGTGTGATTTTTGGCTGCTAATTGGGCTTTTAAAACACTGCCATATAACTGTTTTATTATGTTTTGTATATATACACACACTTCTGGTAAAATTATAAATTCATTAAAGTCTTATTCTTCTTCTAGTCCCCACAAAGCTTACCATGAGGCAAAAAGCAATGGTGGAAATAAACAATTATATACCTAATTGATGGGTTTATTAATAATCATTGACTGGGTGCAATGACTCACACCTATAATCCTAGCACTTTGGGAGGCTGACGTGAGTGGATTGCATGAGTTCAGGAGTTTGAGACCAGCCTAAGTAACATAGGGAAACCTCGTCCCTACAAAAAAAAAAAACATTAGACAAATGTAGTGGTGCACACCTATAGTCTCAGCTACTTGGGATGCTTAGGTAGAAGGATTGCCTGAAGGCTGCTGTAAGCTGTGGTTGTCATGGCGGTGCCACTGCACTTCAGTCTGGGTGACAGAGTGAGACCCTGACCAAAAAAAAAATTATTAGTAATATAGCAGACATATAGCATTGACTATGTGCCAGTATTAATTGAAATGTTGTATATATTTAACTGATTTAATTCTCACTATAGCTCTATGGAAGGTGCTATTATTATCCCCATTTTGTAGACAAGGAAACTGAGGGGGTGGTTGAGTAGGAACTGAATAACTAATTTGTTTCTTATATATGTATGCAGAGACAAGGTTTTACTATGTTGCCCAGGTTGTTTTCCGGCTCCTGGCCTCAAGTAATCCTCCTTTCCCAGCCACCTAAAGTGCTGGGTTACAGGTGTGAGCCACTGCCCATGTCTGTGTCTGCAGAGATGGTGGCTTTCATCAAAGACTCCAAAGACACAGGAGATGAAGGATAGGATAGAAATTCAAGGCCAGGTAAGCTGGGTAGATTTCAGAATCCCCTTTTAGATTTCTCACAACTAAAAATAGAGCTACCATTATACCCAGCAATCCCTATTCTGGGAATATACCTAAGGGAGCACAAATCATTCTACCAAAAAGACACCTACATTCATGTTTATTGCAGTACTATTCACAATAACAAAAACATGGAACCAATCCAGGTGCCCACTGACCATGGACTGGACACAAAATATGGTATATATACACCATGGAAGATTATATCACCAAAAGAAAGAACAAAATCATGGCATTTGCAGCAAGACGGATGCCACTGGACACCAGAATTCTTGGTGAATTATCACAGAAACAGAAAGCTGAATGTTCTCACTCATAAGTGGGTACTAAACACTGAACACACACGGGCACACATATGGAAATAAAAGACACCAGGCACTGCTAAAGGAGGGAGGTAGGGATATAAAACCACCCATTGGGTATCATGGTCACCACTGGTGGGAGAGGTGGTGGGCTTGTCAGAAGCCTAAACCTCACCTTCACGCAATATAGCTATGTAACAAATCCTCACATATACCTTCAAATTCTAAAATTACAAAAAGAACCTCCTTTATTACTAGGGGCAAGGATTCCTAAAGTCTACAGTGTGCACATTTCAAGTGGCTTGACAGGGAGTTTTAAACTCTGAAATGGATAGAGAGAGTCATTTCTTCCTCAGTTGCCTTTCAATGTTGATTATACTAAGGAGAAAGTCTCAGATGGGTGTGAGTCCTTAACACCTACCAGCTACACACTTTCTTTTTATAAAGAGAGCAGGCCTCAGACTCAAAGCCTCTGCAGGCAACAGTATCTATCTGGAATTTCAAATATTTAGTTTTTGTTGTATTTTATGATTGATAATATTCATTTTCCTTTTTAGTAGTAAAATAAAGTTTTCTTCAAAAAATCGTTTATTTAGGATAAAAAGAAAGTGCCTTTAATAAACCTGTTATATAAATAATAATGATGCTATGCAGAATAGAGACAGTATTCTATTTAGATACGATTTTAAAAGTGTTGCATGATGCTAGGATTTGGGGAATATTTCTTTGAGGAAAGAGACTTTGAGTGTGAGCAAACTGCACCATTAGCTGTGGACTCCTCCAGCCTAATAAATGTTGCTTTGAGATAACATGTAAGTTTCCTTCCTTTCACCATTTTGTCTTACTTCTCATTTTTACTTACTTCTTAGTTTAAGGGAAATAGTAAGGAGCAAATAATTACTGAGGGCTGCATTGGATACTGAGGGTCACATAAGATCAATTCAATGAAATCTTAAAAACTTTTGTCAAAGACTGTTGTAGGCCGAATAATGACCTCCAAAGATATCAAGTCCAAATCCCTGGAACCTGTAAATGTTATCTTATATGGCAAAGACTTTGAAAATATGATTAAGACTTTTAATATGTGAAGAGTGTCCTGGGTTATCTGTGTGGGCCCTAGATATAATTCCAAATGTCCTTACATGAGAGAGGCAGAGGGAGATTTGATACAGAGTAGAAAAGGCCATGTGAAAATGGAAAATAGAAAAATTTGAAGATACCAGCCCAGAGATTTGAAGAGAGAGATTAGAGTGATGTGGCTACAAACCAAGAAATGCAGCTAGAAGAAGCAAGAGCCAGGTTCCTTCGTAGAGCCTTTGGAGGGATACAGCTCTGCTGACACATTTGTTTCAGCCCAGTGAAGCTGTTTTCAGAATTCTGGTCTCCAGAACTGCGTGAGAGTAAGTTTCTACTGTTTTAAGCCACCACATTTGTGATAATGTGTTACCATAGGAAACCAATCTTATTGCCATCAAAATTAATGCAAAGATCAATTTACTAAGGGCTAGACAGAATGATACAAGTAGGCCTGGAGGTCAAATCTTAAAGCCACTGTCTATTGTCTTACAATAGACTACAGAGACTTGGATGCTTGCTTGTATATTGCTGATTCTCCTAGGTGTACACACATTTATTTTACTTATTTTTCACTTTCCCATTCCAGCCAGTAAAATAAGACAATAAAATTGATTCTGGGGCACTAATTTCTTCTAATTATCTTCTGTTGGTGCCACTCACCGGGTCTTTCACTGAATTGCTCTTTCTCTAGGTCTTGGTGTTTCTTGGACTTCTTTCTCAAGGCTTATCTCACTCTATGCACTTTTCTTGGATGATCTCAGTTACTTTTATGGCTCAGCAATCATCTCAGTGCCCAAATAGATCTTTATCCAGAGTCCCCTCTGTCCTCCTCTCTATGTCAATTCTCCCCTTAAATGCTACACAGATACCTCAAACCGATGGCAAGTTTAAATGTGAATTTGTCATCTTGCTAATTCCACCAATCCTCAAATGAAAAGTGTGTTCCTCTCTCCAGATTCCCTGCTTTGCAGGACAAGACCAGGATTTATTCAATGATCTGGGATTGAGGTTTTTTTTTTTCCCCTGAGTTTGAGTCTTACTCCATCACTCAGGCTGGAGTGCAGTGGCATGCTCTCGGCATCCCACTGTTAACCTGCTACCCTCAGGCGATCCTTCCACCTCAGCCCTTCAAGTAGCTGGAACTACAGGCATGCATTACCATGTCCAGCTATTTTTTTGGATTTATTGTAGAGATGAGGTCTCGTCAAGTTGCCCAGGCTGTTCTTGAACCCATGAGCTCAGGCAATCTGCTCACCTCTCTCTTCCAAAGTGTTGGGATTACTGACTTGAACCACTGAGACTGGCTGATTTTTAAAAAATTAAAAATAAAAAAACCCGCGGGTTCGAGACCCGCCTGGGTAGCGAGACCTCGTCTCTACAATAAATAAAAAAAATCAACCGGGTGTGGTAGTGCATGCCTGTAATTCCGGCTACTTGGAAGGCTGAGGCGGAAGGATCGCCGGAGCCCAGCAGGTCCAGGCTGCGGTGGCCGGGAGCGGCCACTGGTCTCCAGTCTGGGCAACAGAGTGAGACTCCAAATTAAAAAAAAAATTGTGGTAAAATAAACATAAAGTTTACCATCTTAACCATTTAAAAGTGTACAGTTAAGTGGCATTAGTATATTCATGTCATTGTGCAATCATGGCCACCATCCATCTCCAGAACTCTTCATCTTCCCTAACTGAAACTCTGTACCCATCAGACAAAAACTTCCCAAAGCCCTTCCTCAGTCTCTGGCAACCACTATTCTACTTTCTGTCTCTGTGAATTTGACAACTGTAGGCACCTCTTATATGTGGAGTCATAGTATTTACCCTTTTGTGGCTGGTTTATTTCACTAAGCATCATGTTTTCAAGGTTCATTCATGTTGTAGCATGTGTCAGAATTTCCTCTTTTTAAAGACTGATTAATATTCTATTGTGTATATATACCACATTTGGCTTAACCATTCATGTGCAGATGGACGCTTGAGTTAATTCCACCTTTTGGTTATTGTGAATAATGCAGTTATAAATATGAGTGGACAAATATCTGTTTGTGTCCCTGTTTTCACTTCTTCTGGGTAAATATCCAGAAGTGGAAGGTCTGGATCACATGGTAATTCTATATTTAATTTTTTGAAAAGCTACCATACTGTTTTTCACAGCAGCTTTCATTTTATACTTTCACCAACTTTGCAAAAAGTTTCCAGTTTCTCCATATCCTCACTAACACTTGTTATTTTGTTTATTGATAATGACCATCCAAATGGGTGTGAGGTGGAATTAATTCTTGAGCTTCCCTTTATTCAAGTTCCCCCACACCCACATCCAACCTATTGCAAATCCTGTTCATTCTCCCTGTTTTTTTTTTTTCTTTTTGAGTCAGGATCTCATTCTGTTGCCCAGACTGGAGTTTGTTGGCACAGTCACAGTAGCCTCCAGCTCCTTGGCTCAAGAGATCCTCCTGCATCAGCCTCCCAAGTAGCTGAGACTACAGGTATGTGCCACCATGCTCAGTTAATTTTTTTTTTTTTGGTAGAGATGAGGTCTCACTATGGTGCCTATGTTAGTCTCGAACCTCCCACCTCAGCCTCCCAAAGTGCTGGGATTACAGACGTGAGCCACCCTGCTCAGCCCACCTTTTGTATTTATCTCCTAAATATCTTTCCCTTTCTCTAAATCACCATTACAATTTGCTGATCTAGCACCTTATGATTTCTTGTGAGGCAATAGTTTCCTAAGTGGTACTTTTTACCTCTGGTTCTAGTCACATTCAATTTATCCTCTACTGCATTGTCAGAATAAACTTTCAAAAACATGTAGTTAGTTTGCTTAAATCCTTTCAATGTCTCTCTTTGACCATTCTATAAAAGCCCTTTAGCGTGAGCATAACTCTTGAGTGCTTAGTACATAGTGGGGTGTTCAGAAATATTTACTGTATGCCATTGCATGCCAAACACAATGTTAAACCTTTTACCTGTAGTCTCTCATTTAAATCTCACATCAACCCATGGAGGTAGATACTGTTATTGTTTCCATTTTATAGATGAGGAAACTGAGGCTTGAAGTGTATGAACATCTTGCCTGAAGCCACACTGCTTACAAGTGGCAGAGCCAGGAGCCAGATCTAGAGTTGTCTGATTTGATAGCCTACATTTTTGTTGTTTTGAGTCGGAGTCTTACTCTGTCACCCAGGCTGGAGTGCAGTGGCACACTCACGACCACCACAGCATTGAACTGCTGGGCTCGGGTGATCCTTCCGCCTCAGCATTCCAAGTAGCTGGAACTAAGGCATGTGCCACCAAGCCCATTTAATTTTTGATTTATTGTAGAGATGAGGTCTTGCCAAGTTGCCCAGGCTAGTCTCGAATCTGCGGGCTCAGACAATCCTCTCACCTTGGCTTCCCAATGTGCTGGGATTATAGGCGTGAGCCACTGTGCCCGGCCGATAGCCTATATTTTTAACAGTTATGTTTATTGTCTTAGTTCAGGCTGATATAATAAAATATCACAGACTGGATGGCTTGTAGACACAGAAATTTATTTCTTGGAAATTTTTTTCTGGAGGCTGGAAGTCTGAGATCAGGGTGCCAACATGGCTGAGTTCTGATGAGGGTTCTCTTCTGGTTGTAGATGGCCGACTTCTCATTTTTCATTTTTTCATCATGAAAGAGAGCTAGTTAACTTTTTGGCTTCTTCATAAGGGATAGACCCTCATGACTTAATTACCTCCCAAAGACCCATCTTCTGGATTAGGTTGTCAACATACACATTTTTGGGGGGACACAAACATTCAGTCCATTGCAGTTGTATTGCCTCTTACTCTACCTCCTTGTACCAGACAATGTGATATGTTTTAGTGGTCTCTCTTTGCCATTTCATATGGCCCACTCTTGTGTTACCAACTAGAAAGCGAATGAGGGCAAGAGTCATGACTTACACTTCCATATCTGTGGTCTGGAAAACTAACTCAGGAATTAAGGCAGTCCTGGATACAGGAATGGGATGATGAAGATATCTTGGATACAGTGTGAATTGCCTCTAACTTTTCTTCTCTTGCTTGCCTCATTCTTTCTAGACTCACAGTCTCAAGTGTGAGTAATGGATGGTTGAGCTTATGCCTATAACTCTCCCTCATTCCCCCTGTACTGGGGTGTAGAGGGGAAGGAGCTACACCTTCCCATGAAGACTATACCCCAAGGAAAGTGCAGAGTTTTTAAGAAGAAGGAGAGGATATTGAGCAGCCTTCAAATGACAAACAACTATGACAGGTATTATTATTGCTATTGTTATGATTACATTATGCAACTGTTGTTGTAATATTAACAATTGTTAACTATAGATAAAAGAAACAAAAGAAGAAACTAGTCTTGGAATAGGTAGGAAAAGCTCATGGAGAAGATGCTACTTGAGACCTGAATCCTGAGCCAAGGGCTGGGTTGGTAGAGCAGAGAGAAGATGAAGTTATTTCGGTCAAAATACAGTGACCAAAAACTTGGGAACATTGGGAATATAGCTGGAAGAATTCAAATCATTCTTTGGAAAAGATTCCTTCACACACATGTTTATTGCAGCATTATTCACAATAGTAGAAACATGGAATCAACCATGCTGCCCATTGGAAGGAGGACTAGATAAAAAAATGTGATACATATATGAATGGAATATTATGCAGCCATAAAGGAGGCAAAAATTATGAACTTTGCAGCAACTGATTGGACTTAGAGACTATAATACTGAATGATCTACCACAGAAACAAAGAACTGAGTACCACGTGTTTTCACTCATAAGCGGAACTTGAACAATTATAATACTATAAGAAAGGGATTGGCAGTAATTGGAAACTGCCAGGAGAGGGGATGGACTTGGTAGTAGTGAGAAACTGCCAGGGGAGGGAGGGGGCACACCTCATCAACAAGGGACCTGCATAATGAACATCTGTATACCTAATCCTGAATTGTACCCCACATCTTTAAAAATTAAGCAAACAAACAAACATGGGGACATGGGGTGTGTGTATATCCTTGGGATTTCAGTCAAAATGCATAACCTATGGGTCTCTTTCTTCTCTTCTGGAGCCTTCTGAATATTCTTTTTCCTGGAGGTGGTAAACATAACATTGGATGTTTGAAGCGCATTTTTCTCTTCTCATTTTGCATATCTCCTCATGGTATTTAGAAAAGGACAGAAAAATGAAAAGATATAAAGATTAAGGAAGAAGTATAGAGATTTAGGAAGAAACTTCTTTGCTACTGGGGGTTTTCAAATATCAAAAACGATAAAAGGAACAGAGCATTCAATTGACTGCTCTGCCAGTCCTGATATTTTGGTTTATATTTCCTCTACAAAAGAGATGATCTAAGATCACATGCCATCCAGTTTTAAGTGACAAACAGAATTAGGAATCAAATAGACACACATCGGATGACCTGAAGTGCTTTTATACAAGGAACAGAATATTGCTGCATTTTGGAACCATCCACATCATTAGGAGGAGAATTCTAGAAAGACAATATCCTACAATTGTCCCAGAGTTTACCCAACAACATCAGTCATTCAAGGACCAACATCAAGATTTTTGCAATATCCACATGTCACCAATACTATTATTTTCTTAAAATATCAAAAAAATCAGCCAACTTTTAAGCTTCAGCAGTGATATTTTTCATGGTTTTGAAATTATTATATATTTTTTGTGACATAAGATAAAATTTAAAGTTCCATCTCATTTCTTAAGTACATTTTATTCAAATATAGCATAAACATTTAAAAACGTACAAGTCATATCTGTAGAGCTTGAGGAATTTCTACCAAGTGAATACACCCATGTAATCAGCATATGATTAAGTAATTAAACAGGATCAGCACTCTTGAAGACTCTCTTAGACTTCCTGCAGTCAATATACCCCTTTAAAGGAAAACTCTATTCTAAATTCCAACATGTCAATCCATTTTGCCTTTGTTCTGAACTTTCTGGAATCTCATATACATACTCATTTGTGTCTGACTTCTTTCATTCGGCATTATATATGGCCATGTTATTATGTATAGTAGTTTTCTCTCTTTCTCTCTCTCTCTCTCTCTCTCTCTCTATTCATCGATAGGGTCTCACTCTGTTTCCCAAGCTGGAATGCAGTGGTACATTCACAGTTCACTGCAGCCTTGAACTCCTGGGTTCAGGTGATCCTCTTGTCTCAGACTCCCAAAGTAGTTGGCACTACAGGTGCTTGCCACCACACTCAGCTCATTTTTAAACACTTTTTGTAGAGATGGGGGTCTACTATGTTGCCCAGGCTGGTCTTGTACTCCTGACTCAAGTGATCCTCCTGTCTCAACCTTCCAAAGTGTTGGGATTACAGGCACTTGGCCTTGTAGTATACTCTCTCTTTCCCTTTGTTTTCCCCCCCGCATGTTTGTAATGAACCCAAAGATAAACCAGTCAGATTATTTTGAAGAAATAACTTTTTGCAGGAGCTGCTGAATATGCTGTCTCTAGACAGCCTTTTGTTCTCACCTTTTTAAAGGGTTTGCTTAAGCTGCAAAGAGCCTCCTTGCTCAATGGCACATCTTCCTGAGGTGGCCAACATCCAATGACTGATCATGGTAGGGTAAAAAAGTTTGGCCATAGGCCATGTGTGGTGACTCATGCTTGTAATTCCAGCACTTTGGGAGGCTAGGAGTTTAAGGCTGTGATGGTTTCAGCAAGGGATAATTTTAACTGTCCTAGGTGCTATATATTGACTGGGTTTTAACGAGTCTGCTTTGCCGTTCAACTTTTCCCCCTGGCCCATTCTATTTCCTCCTCCCCTCTTCCACTGAAATTCATTCCTAATGAATACCCTGTATGTCAAACTCTGTTTCAACATTTGCTTCCAGAGAACCCAACTTAGAACCGTTGGTACTGGGAGTGGTTTGATAAGGCAGGCAATAAGATAGGACCTGGGAGTTGGAATGCTTGCCATCTGGCTGGCAATGAAAACTTTATCACTGGTGGTTGGTGGGGCACAGTCAGCCTGTGGCACAAGATGGTAGGTCCAGTTACTAAAACTCTTACCATTGAAGAAGTGGAATGCAGTGAAAAGGAATGCGTTACCCAGTGCCATGTCTCGGGTGTATGAGAAGTATGGGGGAAACCAAAACTAAGGCAGCATTGAAGTTGGATGACGATTGCTAAGTACTGAGTGGATACAATTATTGTTCTGAGGAGCAGGGCTGGAGTAGTGGCAGGGGGTGGAGTACAGTGACTGATCTTGGAGAGTCAGGGAGATAAAACATGGTGTCCCTAGAGACAAAATAGATATGCAGCCAACACGAGTACTCCTCTGTTGGTACCACCAGAAGAATCATGGGTGGGTGATCAGAAGAAGGCTGAATGCAGCGACTCCAAGAAAAACAAACAGACAAACAAATAAATAACCCTCTGATTTCTTGCCACATTTGTAGACCTGAGCCAGTTTTTAGACTTGGAACACCCTGACTGAAGGACAGGTCAGGTTTCCAAGAGGACTCTGCAACACCTTGGCAAATATACATGGTGATGGTTCTCCCAGTCTTTCTCCAAATGGGCCTACAGTCACCAGCGAGATGACTGTATACTGGAAAGAGGAGCACCCAATCATTTTGAGGAATATTGGACTTAGTGTCCAAGTGGGCATTGTTATCCAGAGATTATAGCATTACCATGGTCCGTCTTTCATGGAGGGGGCATATGAGGACCAGGTAATAAATGGAGTCCACTGAATCTGCAGACCCACCCAGTGGTTATTCCCTTGGTCACCAGGTATATAATTGGGACTGACATACTTGGCAGTTGAGTTCTTAAGCTGTGGGCTGGAAGTTATCATAATGGAAAAGGCCAAACAGGTGAAAACTGCTCTCCTTGTCCACCCTTCCCTCTCAGACAAGATGGTAAATAAAAAACAATAAAATAATAAACAACAGGATGAGGGGATGGTGGAAATTATTGTCACTCTCAATCTAAAGGATACAAGGTTGGGTTGGTGATCTTGTCAATTTCTCTGAAAGACTGAACCCCATTTCAGATGCAATTTTTGGGATGAGATCCAGCTGATCAGGATTGGTGTCTTAACTGGGACTTATTCTCAGCAAAATCATGATACAAGGAAATTTGTCTTCAGTGCTTAATAACCAATTTGATTTTATTTATCCTCCTTTGAGCACATAGCTGGTGTAGGGGAAAATAATGCAGGCTTTGGAGTCAGATGTGAGTTAAAATCCTGGCTACTCTCCTCAACAGCTTGCAACTGGGCAAGTTACTTTAATTTTTGACTTTAGTTTTCTTGTTTGCCAAATGGGCAAATAAAACATTTGTTAAAGAGTTGTAGGGATTGGAGACAGTACATAAAACCTCTACAGTAAGAAATTACCTCTCAATAAATAATCATTTTAAATTTATTTACTTATTTATGTATTTTTAGCTCCTTCCTTCCATTTTTATTATATCTAGTCTATCCTTTCAGGGAGGAAAGCAATTTGATTAATGCTTTTCCATTAAGATTTTAGGAATTTAATGTGTCAATTCTTGTCAGGGAAATTGAATTTTAAAAAAGGAAGAGCTGTGATGTCTGAATAAAGGAATGGCATGCTGATGGTAGGCATTTGGGGAGAAGAGGGGCTCATAGATTAAATCCTGTAAAAGAAAACATTCTTCATGTCTGGGTAAGGTTGGCTTTCCCAACTTTCAATCAAGAGGAAAGATAAAACTTTCCACTTAAGGAGGACTGCCTACTCCCCCACTACCATGTTAGGAAAATTTTTGCCTACATCTTGCTTTTTTTCAAGTGGGACAACTGAAATATCTTCTAGCTATTTGTTCCAGTAGTTCAATATATATTCTTGGTTATATCAAATATTTGATATTTTAGGAAATCAGCCTTGTTAAATTAAAGTGGATAAGATGGCATTTTAAGGTCACCTTGGTATGATCAAACATGATGCTGACATTTACAATCCATTTCCATTGCTTCTCACATGTTTCCTTGTCAGTTAAATCCAGACTCTCCAAATTTAAAGGAGTTTCAAATCTAATAATGCAACTATAAATATTGTACCTGAATCACTAACTGCCCACTGATTTCCTTGCAAGCTGCAAAATCTTCATATGTCCTTTCTGTCATTTAAAAATTATTTTAAATAATTTTATTATAATGGTACCTGCATAAGTATAAACAAATATTTTTATACTCATTAAATTAAATGTTAAGTATTTTACATATCAAATGTTTATATACTCTTTACATTTATGACTTTTGTTCATATACAAACCCAAATACATATTTGCACATTAAAAAAAATCTATGAGTTAAGACATGTAATGAATAATGTTTTTTTTGAAGTGATAGAAAACACAGTTTTGCAGAAATCACATTTTCACATACAGAATGAATTTGGGCCACACTGCCATGATCCAGTTTTTTTTCAGGTCGGAATTCTTTCATTCCTGTGGGCTGAGTGAAGACTCAGTTCTCACGCAACATGTCTCCATTCTAACTACTGTGGAACTTTCACCTCACAGCTTGCCATGAACTCATTGGCTTTCATGTTGAAAGTTGCTTCTTTTTTTCACTTTTATAAACTGCATTTATTGTACAGAGCACTCTGAAGAAAGAAAATATGTACAGCCATTTGTTTTCATTAATACATATCTATTCTGTCCTGCAATACTGGAAAGGTGGAATGTGACTGGCACAGAAATAAGCCCTAGGGGTTACAAATTAGAAAAAAAACACTTTTAAAAAAGATTTTTTACTTTTCTAGTAGAAATATAAAAACTGTGGTTTATGGGGGAAAAATTAAAAGTACAATCAATTGCAGAGGTAGCTTTAACACTTAAAGTTTTGTCCCTTAAACCAACCTGCCAACAACAGAGTTTAAAATCTACATATAAATAAATGGGCAGTGCTGCCCAAATAGCAGCACAGAATGAGCAACTCACAGTCATGCTGCATGGTATTCTCAGTACACAAATAACGCCCCTTCATGGTACCCCACAGTGGGCATGTATTCAGCGGTAGGCATTTAAGAGCATCACCTGGTGCCACAGCCTGCAACTCAACATCCATCCTCTCCCAACATACCACATAAAGGTACCAAAACTCATCTGTTTACAAACCACATGGGTGGGGGAGCAGGGGCACATAACAGCCATTACATTGTCTTCCTGAATCCCTTCAGAATAGGGTAGATGTTTTCAAATGCTTCATAAATTTCTGCTCTGACCTTGGCACCCATTAATACAACTTTTCCAGAAACAAAAATAAGGAGAACGATTCTGAGTTTGATCATTCTGTAGATTAAACCAGGAAATAACTCTGGCTCATAACTCCTGAATTGCTGGTGGGTCAGCACAAGGCCTTCTAGCCTTATAGGGAACTTCACGTCACAGCTCCCCATCATGTTCTGAATCTTGAAGTCCCAGAACTTGGCTGGAAAGCCCAACTTCTGCACAGCTCGGGCGTATTTCCTTGCTGCTAGTCTGGACTGTTCTTCACTCTTGGTTCCTGTGCACACCATTTTCCCAGAACTGAAAATCAGTGCTGTAGTTCGTGCCTCTCTTATTCTCATGATTACAGCAGCAAACCACTTGGGATTATATTCAGCATTTCGGGCACGAAGTGCAATGGTCTTTAGGTCAAGTTTACAACCAAGATTCACTGTGGATACAATATTTTGCAGCTGTGGGACCATCCCAGCGCTCTCCGAGGCGGGTGTGGCGGGAGTGACGGGGGTCATGGGGGAGGCACACAGCGGAGTGGTGCCCGGCAAGGGTGCCGTCGTCAGTCCGTGAATGGAAGAGCTGCGGAGCCTGGCCCGAGGCCCGTGTCGCCTGCTGGGACGTGGACCGAATGGCTGCCGCGTCTGCCACTGCCTGCTGCTGCTGTTGCCTTTGTTGCTCTTCCAAAAGAGACAGACTGTTGGTGTTTCGAATCGGCTGTGGAGTCAGGCCCGTGCCATAAGGCATCATCCGACTAAAGATAGGGATTCCAGGAGTCATGGCACCCCGAGGGGAGGCCAGGCCAGGCCCTGGGCATAAGGGGGCGGGGTGTTGTTCTGATCCGTGGTGCTCACTTTCTTCTCAGAAAACCAGAATCTCTTGGATTGGAACTCGTCTCAGCATTCGGTGCTTCCTAGAGCATCCCCAGCACGCTCTTCTCGGTCACTTCCTCAACGCCCTGGGTGATCTCCACACGCCCACAAACAGTGATGCTGGAGTCCCCGCAAAGACCACCACGGGCCCGCGGAAACGAAGTCAAACTGCTGGCGGCCCGGGCGCCCGCCACGGCGGCCCGGCCCGACCCCGTGGAACTCCCGGCGCGCAAAAGCTTCTTTTAAGGATGAAGTCTGCCTTTAGTCTTTCTTTGCAGATCACTATTAACATAGGGCCCAAACATCAACTGAGGCACAGAAATTGTGTGGGGAAAATTAGGCCAAAGGTGGCTATCCAGGTGATTTAGATGTAAAATGCTTAATATTTACAAATGCTTATAAGACACAACTTAAAATGTATATATAAAATACACACACACACACACACACACACACACACACACACACACACACACACACACACACACACACACAGAGTCTCCTTCAGGAATCCATAGCTCCTTATTTAATAAATACTCATCTATAGAATGTAAATTAAATAAAATGTAATGATACAGCTCTTGATAGGATATGCGGTGAGAAAAATATAGGGATGGTCACTATTTTAGAAAAGTAAAAATCTTCCAGATGAACTATTGGAACTGCTTTAAAAATGATTTAACCACTAAATAACTTTTTTGTGGCAAAATATGCATAACATAAAATGTGTTGTTTTAACCATTTTAAGATACAGTTCTGTGGCGTTAAGTACAATCACATGTTGTGCAATCATGATCACCATCCATCTCCAGTCAGAATTTTCTTCCTTTTTAAGGTTAATGTTTCATTGTATGTATATACCACATTTTGTTTATCCATTCGTCTGTCAGTGAATACTTGGATTGCTTTTGCCTTTTGGCTGTACGGTAGTGAATAATGCGGCTATGAACATGAGTGTACAAATATTCGTTCACATTCTTGTTTTAATTCTCTTGAGTATTTATCTAGAAGTGGGATTGCTATAGCATATAGTAATTTAATCTTTCAAGGAACCACCATACTGTCTTTCACATATGCTCCACAGACAATGCACAATCCACCATACTGTCTTTCACATATGCTCCACAGACAATTTCTCCACATCCTTGCCAACACTAATTTTCTGTTAAAAAATTATTTCTTGATAATAGCCATCTTGATGGGTATGAGATGGTATCTTGCTGTGGTTTAATTTGCATTTTCCTGACAACTAGAGATGCTGAGCATCTTTTCATGTGCTTGTTGACCATTTATATATCTTCTTTAGAGAAATGTCTATTCAAATCCTTTGTACATTTTTCTTTTTTCTTTTTTTTTTTTGAGTTGGAGTCTCACTCCATCGCCCAGACTGGAGTGCAGTGGCCGCTCCCGGCCACCGCAGCCTCAACCTGCTGGGCTCCGGGGATCCTTCCGCCTCAGCCTTCCAAGTAGCCGGAACTACAGGCATGCACTACCACGCCCGGCTGATTTTTTGATTTATTGTAGAGATGAGGTCTCGCTGCCCGGGCGGGTCTCGAACCCGTGGGCTCAGGCAATCCACTCACCTCAGCCTCCCAAAGGCGCGGGATCACAGGCTGAGCCACCGAGCCCGGCTTGTACATTTTTCAATTGAGTTTTCTTTTGTTGCTGTTGAGTTGTAGGCATTCTTATGTATTCTGGATGTCAATCCCTTATCAGATGTGATTTACAAATATTTTCTATCATTCTGTGGATTGCCTTTGCAGTCTGTTGACAGTGCCCTTTTATATACAAAGTTTTACATTTCAGTGAACTAAATGTAAATTTCTTTTGTTCCCTGTAGCTTTGGTGTCATAGTCAATACAACCTTGTTCAATCCAAACTGATAACACTTTTTTTCTGTTTTCTTTTAAGAGTTTTACAGTTTTAGCTTTTACATTTAGATCTTTGATCCATTTTGAGTTAACTTTTGTATATGGTAAAGTCAGGGTCTAATTTCACTTTTTTTTTTTTTTGGCATGTGGGTATTTAGTTTTCCCAACACCATTTGCTGAAGAGACTATTCTTTCCCCATTGAATGGTCTTAGCACTTTTGTCAAAGATTATTTGACTATACATGTGAGACGTTATTTCTGGGCTTTTTATTCTCTTCCATTGGTCTATATAACTGTTTTTATGCAAGTACCACACTGTTTTGGTTACTATGGCTTTATAGTAAGTTTTGAAATTAGGAAATGTGAGATCTTCAAGTTTTGTTCTTTTTTTTTTTGAGTTGGAGTCTCACTCTATGGTCCAGACTGGAGTGCCGTGGCATGCTCCTGGCCACCGCAGCCTCGACCTGCTGGGCTCCGGGAATCCTTCCGCCTCAGCCTTCCAAGTAGCTGGAACTACAGGCACGCGCTACCACGCCTGGCTAGTTTTTGATTTATTGTAGAGATGAGATCTTGCCAAGTTGCCCGGGCAGGTCTCGAACCTGTGGGCTCACACAATCCACTCGCCTCAGCCTCCCAAAGTGCTGGGATTACAGGCTGAGCCACCAAGCCTAGTTGTTCTTTTTTTCAAGATTGTTTTGGCTATTTGGGGTCCCTTGAGATTCTGAAAGGAACTTTAGGATGAAGTTTTCAATTTCTGCAAACAACAAACAAAGAAATAAAAATAAAATTGAACACGAAAAAATGGTCAGTGGATTTTGATAAGGATTGCACTGAAGCTGTAGATTGTATTGGGTAGTATATCAATGTCTTAACAATATTAAGTTTTTCAATCCATGAACACGAACGTCTTTCAATTTATTTGTGCCTTCTTTAATTTCTTTCGGCAATGTTTGGTTGTCTTCACTATGCAAGCTTTTTTGCCTCCTTGGCTAAGTTAATTAATTGGTATTTTATACTCTTCACTGCTATTGTAAATATAATTGTTTTTTATTAACTTCCTTCTCGGATTGCTCATTGTTGGTGTACAGAAACAATTGATTTTTGCACGTTGGTTTTGGATTCTGCAAATTTGTTGAATTTTAAAAAAAGTAATGTTATTTTTTCACTTTTTTTAGTGATGGGGTTTTACTCTGTCATCTTGACTGGAGGGCTGTGGTGTAGTCATAGCTCACTGTAGCTTCAAACTCCGGGGCTCAGGTCATCCTCCCACCTTAGCATTGCCTTTGCTGCATCTCATAAGTTTTGCTATGTTGTGTTTTCTTTTTCATGCCTTTTAAGGTATTTTCTAATTTCTCTTTTTATTTTTTCTTTGACCCACTGTTTGTTTAAGAGTATGTCGCTTAATTTCCACATGTTTGTGACATTTTCAGTTTTCATTTTGCTGTTGATTTCTAGTTTCATTTTGTTGTGATCAGAAACAATGCTTTGTAAAATTTCAATCTTTTAAAATTTATTGTGGATTATATTGCAACCTAATATATGGTGTATTCTGGAGAATGATCCATGTACACTTGAGAAAAATGTGTAGTCTGCTATTGTTGGATGGAATGTTCTGTATATGTCTATGAGGTACACTTAGTCAAGAGTGTTGTTCAAGTTTTTAATTTTCTCATTGATCTTCTGTCTGGTTGTTCTCTTCAATTATGAAAGTGAGATATTAAAGTATTTTGCATTATTGTAGAACTATCTATATCTCCTTTCAATTCTGTCAAGGTTTCCTTTGTAAATTTTAAAGCACTGATGTTTAGTGCATATATGTTTATAATTGTTATATTTCCAGTGGATTGACCGTTTTGTCATTACATAATGTTCTTATTTGTCTACTGTAACAGTTCTTGACTTAAAGTATATTTTGTCTGATTTTAGTATAGCCACTCTTGCTGTCTTTAGATTACTATTTTCATGAAATATCTTTGTTCATCTTTTCACTTTCAACCTATGTGTGTCCTTGGATCTAAAGTGCATCTCTTGTAGACAGTGTATAGTTGGATTTTATTCTCCTCACTCCATTCTGCCAATTTATGTTTATTGATTGGGAAGTTAAATTCATGTACATATAAAGTAATTGCTGCTGTGAAAGCACTTACTTTTGCCATTTTGCTATTTGTTTTCGGTATGTCTTATAGCATTTTTTGTCTTTTTTCCCTCTGTTACTACTTTCATTTCTGTTTAGTTGATTTTTTGGTAATGACACATTTTCATTCCCTTCATATTTCCTGTTGTGCATACACTATAGATATTTTCTTGGTGTTTGCTATGGGGATTTTATGTAACATTCTAAAGTTTTGGTGATCTACTGTATATTGCTAATATTCATTTAACTTAAGTCACATACAAACACTCTATTCCTTTATAACTCCACTCCCCCTTTATGTTATTGATGTCACAAATTATATCTTTTTTTTTTTGAGTTGGTGTCTCACTCTATCACCCAGGCTGGAGCGCAGTGGCACACTCTTGGCCACCGCAGCCTCGACCTGCTGGGCTCTGGCAATCCTTGTGCCTCAGCCTTCCAAGTAGCCGGAACTACAGGTGCGTGCTACCACACCCAGCTAATTTTTGATTTATTGTAGAGACGAGGTTTTGCCAAGTTTCCTGGGTGGGTCTCCAACCTGTGGTCTCAGGCAATCCACTCGCCTCAGCCTCCCAAAATGCTGGGATTATAGGCAGAGCCACCGAGCCTGGCCACAAATTATATCTTTAAATACTGTGTATCCATTAACATAGACTTGTAGTTAATTTTAATGCATTTGTCTTTTTTAAGTGCTCCTTCCACACAATAACAACAAGCTTTTCAACAATGTTTCTCAAAAACCAATTGTCTCTAGCTCTAGCCTCAGTTTAAGAGTTGTGGTGGTTTATGCCTGCAATCCCAGAACTTTGGGAGATTGAAGCAAGAGAATTGCTTGAGCCCAGGAGTTTGAGACTCCAGTAAGCTGTGATCACACTGTGGCATTCAAGCCTGGGTGACAAAACAAGACACCATCTCCAAAAAAACACCACAACTACAATAAATGCCACATCCAAGGCTACATTATGCAAAAGTGGTCTCAAAAGGAAGAAACAAAGATGACTCTTTTTGTTAACATTGTACTGAAGTCAGCACAATAGGAAAGGAAAAAAAGTTTTTAAATATAAGGAACGAGAGAATGCAACGATGAGCCACACACTGGGAGAAAATATTTGCAAAAGACATATCTGATTTTTTAAAAGTTATCCACAATATGCAAAGAATTCTTGGTGCTTTTGTTTCTTCTGGATTTGGGAAATCTGTAACCCTCAGTGTGATTAGGATAGCCACTGGCAAATCTGGTTCATAAAGAACTGAAATCTGGCTGGGAGCAGTGGCCCACCTGTAATTCTAGCACTTTGGGAGGCAGAGGCAAAAGGACTACCTGAGCCCAGGGGGTTAGAAACCAGCCTGGGGCAACTTGGTGAGACTTTGTCTCTACAATAAAAAAAAAAAAAACCAGCCAGGCATGGTAGTGTGCGCTTGTAGTTCCAGCTGCTTGGAAGGTTGAAGCAGAAGGATTGCCTGAGCCCAGCAGGTCAAGGCTGCAGTAGCAGTGATCATGTTGCTGCACTTCAGCCTGAGTAACAGAGTGAGACTGACATAAAACAAAGCAAAACAAAAAACAACCAAAAACATACCCAAACAAACAAAACAAAACAAAACAAAACAAAAACCCTGAAATTCTATTTACGAAAAGCACAACTGTGTTTCTGAGAAGTTGGGTCTACTTGGGAAAAAACCTATCTTCTTGTTCTGCAAAGGAAAGTCAAGGTGTTTACATGAAAATGATACTGATGTTTATTTATTGAGCTAGAAAGACCTTAATGATACTTTAAGAGAACAAAAGCATATTACAACTGCATGTATAGTATTATTTCATTTTTAAGAATATTTTATTCAACAATGTTTATATATTCATCAAAAATTTAACAGGAGTTATCTCTGTATGGTAAATATTGAGAAATATTATTTTTGTTTTATGTTTTCCTATAATAAACAAACATATGTTTTAAAAGATAATTTTCAAAAATAGGTAAATCATAACTTTCATATATATATATAAATGAACCTGTTAAAGGGTTTGTTTTACTCATACTAAGAGAAGTAGAATGATGTTATAATCAAAGAAAAAGTAAAAAAAAGCATAAATTTATGTGGAGAACAGAAAAATCCAAAAGAGGAGAAAATGGAGGAAAAATTGATCTTTTCCACAAGGAAAGAAGAAAATAAATCAATTAGCAAAGAATTTAGATGTCTTACAGAATTGTAAAATAGCACTAACACAAAGAAAGATTAAAATTATACGACATAATATTTTTATATGCATAATAAATTATTTTAAAGGAAACAGTCATAAAAATAGGGCCTTTGGGGCAGCCTCGGATCCACGTTTCAGTTCTACCACAATCTAGTGTGCAAGTTATTTAATTTCTCCTTGTTGTTGTCTCAGTTTCCTGACCTGTAAAATAGAATAATCCTTACCACACAACTTTACTTAAGAAGTAAATGTAAAACTTACTAGCCTGGCACAGTGAGCACTCAATATGCTGATGGTATAATTCAGTGTAGTACAATGCCTGGCACATAATGAGTGCTCCATCAAAACTGATTGGATGAAAGAAGGAATTAAAAGATGGATTTCAGTGCTCCCAGGTCAGTGCTGCAGGGCTTCGGTGTTGCTGATGGTATGGTGTTGCTTTCACCAGGGTTTGGGTCCCAGGCTGCACCACAGCCTCTCAGGAGACATGGGCCTTCAGAGTTCTGGCCTAGACTGCTCTCCTGTGATGAAGAACAGAACTCCTATATGAACTCTTCCTGGGAAGCTCTGCTAATTTTCAACAGTTAGACAATGTTCCTTACTAACATCTGTATGTCAGCAAAGATATTAGATCATTTTACAGTAGTGGCAGGGGCTCAGCTCTAAACTCTATATAGAAAAAAACACCTAGATTTCATTCTTTCAATGGCTTTGAGACAACCAGAAGTGCCTACACTTGAGTTGACCTCTAGATAAAATGTTCCTGCCCATTAGGATGTATTGCTGAGCATTGAAATATGATAGTGCCCTTGAGATCCTTTATTAGACATGGGCAGCATCCCCTGAAGCCAATGATTCTAGAGGGCAAGCATCAGCAACTCACCAAGGTAGAGAAAGGAGAGGCCAGTGTATTCTCCCCTCATATAACCCTATCATTGACTGTTGACAGTATGGACAAAACCTTGCTGGTGAAGGCTAAAGCTGCCCATAATTCTGTGATCAAAAAATAGACCCAAGAGAGCTTTTACCATTTTGAGCAATAAGCAGGATTGAGAGATGCTGGCTACATATCCTACAAGGGCCTTATCATTGAGAATGATATCTTTGAGTGACCAGCACTCCACAAACTAAAGCTACAGACTGAAGAGATAACAAAAGAAGAGAAGCAGACAGCATCAGCCCAGTCCACCCAAAACAGCACTCACCACTCTCCCCTCAAACAGAAGCCCAGAGGCTGGCTTACTTCTGATTCTTTCACATCCTTACTTTGCTCAATCCTAGCTCCATGAATTCTGAAAGTGGGAATGAGGACAGATACTCAGCAGACAAATAGAGCCTTTTTGGACCAAGATCCCCCTGAAGTATGATTCAAAAGGTTTTACCAATCAGGGTTACAGAGGGACATAGAAGTTTTCTCCAACAGAACTGATTCATGTCCAGGTCACCTGAATGACTGAAGGTTGAGAATCTTTCAAGACATCTAAGATGGAAATGCTAGAAACAACCACCAAGGCCCCATGATCTCAAACCCTATGACTTGAATATGTTCACACCCACTGACTTCTAGAGCTCTTTCTCTTCTAGGGATTCTGGATAGAGGGTATCTTGCACTCCACTCCATTTTTATTCTGGATCTCATGTAGAAATGGTCTATTTTAGGTTTTTCTTTTTTCTTCTTTTTTTTTTCTAAGTCAGAGCTTCCCTCTGTCAGCCAGGCTACAGTGGTGTAGTATGATCACTGCTCACCAAAGCTTTGTCTTCCTGGGTTCAGGCAATCCTTTCCACCTCAGCCTCCCAAGTAGCTGAAATTACAGGTACCTGCCAACATTCCCGGCTTTTTTTTTTTTTTTTTTAGAGACAAGGTCTCATTATGCTGCCTAGGCTCAAACTCCTGGGCTTAAGCAATCCTCCCACTTTGACCTCCCAAAGTGCTGGGATTAAGGCATGAGCCACTGTGCCTGGCTGTGTTTACTGTAGGTTTTTGGAAGATGTCTCTTATGGTTTAAAGACATTTTCTTTGCTGAAAGTTTTTTTTCCTTCAGCATTTATTGAGATTATCATAGATTTTGGCCTGTTAATGTGATGCATCATGCTATACATTAAAAAAAATGTTAAACCAACCTTGCATTCCTGGGATAAGCCTTATATGGTTATAATATTAAATATTCTATGCATTCCTGATTTGGTTTGTTAGTATTTTATTTAGGGTTTTTGTATTTTTATATATGCATTTCATCTATAATTTTCTTTTCTTGTACTCCTTGTCTGGTTTTCATGTCAGAGTTATACTAGTCTCATGAAATGAATTAAAATGGTTTCTTCTTTTTAATTGCTAGTTGTTTATAGCAATTAAACCAAATCTCTTTTGCTTTAGTTTCCTCATTTGGAAATGAAAATACCAACCTCATGGGAATATTTTGAGGATTAAAACGGGTAAAATAAGTAAAGCAATTAGAATAGTGCATATAACATAGCAACCAACCTTTTAGTTTAAACTATTATTACTATTAGTCTAGTCTTCATATAAGATTTCTGAAAATTGGGTAACATTCACCTACAAAGCCATCTAATATTTTGTGTGTGTGGGTACATTTTAAATACTTATTCAATTTACTTCATGTCTACTAAGTTTAATTTTTTTCTTCTTGAATTGCTTTTGGCAAGTTATATTTTCTAGATATTTGTCTATTTCATTTAAATTTTCAAATTTGTTGGTCTAATGTTTATAGTATGCTATTATTAATATCTTCTTTCTATCATTCCTAATATTTTTTAGAGTATTGGATGCTTAGTTCATTAAATTATATATATATATAATTGTTTTATTTATTTATTTTTGAATCAGAGTCTCACTCTGTGTCTGGGCGCTGGAGTGCAGTGGCATGCTCACAGTCACTGCAGCCTTGACATGCTGGGCTCAGGTGATCCTTCTGCCTCAACCTTCCAATTAGCTGGAACTACAAGCTCGCACCACCATGCCTGACTTAATTTTTTGATTTATTGTAGAGATGAGGTCTCACCAAGTTGCCCAGGTTGGTCTTGAACCCCTGAGCTCAGGCAATCCTCTCACCTCAGCCTTTCAAAGTGGTGGGATTACAGGAGTGAGCCACTGTTCCCGGCTATAATTGCTTTAATCCTCTTTTGCAGGTCCTGGTAGGTATTGTTTTTCATTGTCACTGGGTCTTAAATGTTTTCTAATTTCCATTGCAATTTCTTACTTGATCTATGAGTTTATTATATTTATAAATTAAAACTTTCTAAAGTTTCTATGAGTTTCTTTTTGTTATTGAATTTTATTGTATTGTCATCAGAGACTGTGGTCTATAAAATATTACTGCTTTGATATCTATAATATATTTACTTATTATTTCCTATAATTCCCACTGAAATGTGATCCCTGTGAACAGAGGAATCTACTCTGTTTGGTTCACTATCATGTTCCCAGTGTGTTGAATGGTGGTTGGCACATGGTAGTGACTCAACATTTATTTAATGAAATAATAATTGGTACTGATGGTAATCCTTGGAGACCAGAATCTACTTCTTCTAGGCAGTCTTTTTGGATCACTAAGAAGAGAATGCAAATTTCCATAGGCTATAGTTTGTACCAATATACTTGGCTCTACATCATATGTGTTTGAAAAACATAAAAATTTCCTGAGCATCAAAGTTGAACTTGGAGGACTCTGTCTCCTCCCCAAATAATTTGATTCTGGTTTGTCCACTCTCAGTGCCTCAGCATTAATGTAAACTCTGCTCCCCCTAAATGGAAGATGCTGACCGTTTTAGTCCATTTGGATTGCTATAACAAATTACCATTGACTGAGTGATTCATAAACAATGAGAATTTAGTTCTGGAAGCTGAAGTCAGAGATCAGGGTATCAGCATGATCAGTTCTGGTGAAAGTCTTCTTTCAGGTTGCAGGTAGCCAACTTCTCTCTGTCACATGGCCAAAGAGGAGAACAAACTCTCTGGAGTGTCTTCTCATAAGGTAAGTAATCCCACTGATGAATGCTCTACCTTTATGACCTAATTGCCTCCCAAAGGCACCACCTCCTAGTTCCATCACCTTGAGGGTTAAGTTTTCAATATATACTTTTTGGGGGAGCACAAACATTCAGACCACAGCATTGACCATAGCAAAACTGGAAATCTTCATGCAAAGTTTTTGTTTTCCATATTTAATGTCTTTCCCCAAACAATATTCATGCATTCTGTCAAGCAGTTGCAGAGTACGGACAGCTGGTCATTACTCAGCTTGGTGTATCAAATAGATATTTTTGAAAATATACAATCTTTGAAGATTTTTATTCTTCAGACAACTTTGGCTTTGAAAACTCTGTATATCTTAAAAGCAGTTTCACAATGTCAGTAGTTTCTTGTGATTGATAGTCACAGCACACTGAGCTCACAGAGACATTAAAAATGTGGCACAGGAAAAGAAAAAAAGGGCTTTGCAATATTGGATTCTGTAGCAGTAAGTAATCTGCTCTTGGCTTTCTTTCCCTTTACTAAGGGGTTTTTTTCCCTTCTCTTTTGAAAGGTCTGTGTTTTATTGCATTCTAGATTTGGGCATACTAATAAAAATATATTTTTTCTATGCTTGCCAGAATCCTATTTCTCAACATAGACAGAATTATTGGATAAGTGCGGTAATTCTGTTTCTCTTTGGAATTTTGAAACCCCAAATTTAAAAAGAGAACAAACCAAAAAATTGCCAATAAATAGGGATATAAGGTAGAACATGGACATTGGCAGGTCTCTGCTGGGTGCAATCAGGATGATTATGTGTTATGCTCTCAGAAAGGAGATGACTCCATTCCTGAGTATGGTAGTGAGAAGTAAGAACTGTGTGATGTGGAGAAGGAATGAGATGGATCATTTGGGGAAACCAAAGAGTTTATTATTATTTTCCCTAACTATAGAGTCCTGCAAATACGTCATAGAAGGTTAGCTGTTCTAACAAAGAGATTCAGGCTTATCACAGAAGTCTGTTTTTTTGCTCAATAGCTGTCTGGGATGGATATTCATGTCAACAGGGGGACTCCCCTTGACTGGTTCATTCAGGAACCCGGAATCCTTCCACCTCATTGCTCTGCCATTCCCTACAGCAGAAGTTACAGGTTTTTTTTTTTGGGGGGGGATACCAGATAATACATACTTTTGGGATTGCAGGCTATAGTGTCTGCCACATTTACTCAATGCTGTCACTTTACCACAAAAGCTGTCATAGACAATATGTAGAATAAAGGTGTGACTGTGTTCCAATGAAAAGTAATTTCCAAGTAAAGGAGGTAGGCTGGGTTGGGCTCTAGGGGCAGAGTTTACTGACCCTTGCCCTAAAGCCTGGTCATATTTCTCTGTATTTGGTAGAAAAAGGGAAGGAGCATGAAGAAACAAATGTGGAAGTTATCTAGGAGCCAAACTTTAAAGTAAAACATAATAATTTCCCCTTATATTTCATGAGCTAGAATTAAATTCCCATGCTGACACCCAATTGCCAGGGAGGCTGGGAATGATAGTCTGATCTGTAGGTCCAGGAAGAAGAGGAAACATATTGGAGAACACATGGCAATCTTTGCCACATTCAGCACTATAGAAAATCTGAAAATGTAATTCAAGGTTCATCCTCAAACATAGGGCTCAAAATCTTGTCTTTGTAATCAAACAGGGCTGGGTTTGAATCCCAGAAGGGCCATGTTTTATGTATTCCTGGGTAATTTATTTAACCAATCTGTGCCTCAATTTACTCACCTGAAAAGTGAGGGTATTTATGATTATCTTCTGGGATCATTGTGACTGTTAAATGGAAGAAAAAGTGTTGAGATGACTGTCGCTTTGTAAATGTTCAATAAATAGTAGCAATTATCATTATTATTTGATCAATGACTTATTCTATTTCCTGGCAGAATAGAATTTAACACTTTGTTCCTAGACTTAAATCCCTGCTCCGTTCCTTACTAGCTGTGCAATCTTGACAAGTTATTTAACCTCTCTGTGCTTTAATTTATTTATTTATAAAATTATGACAATAATAATACCTATCTCCTAGGGTGGCTGTAATGATTAAATTATTTAACACATAAAATCATAGGTGTCTAGACTTAATAATAATGCTCATTCAATGGTATTCATTGTTGTTATTTTGATATACTGATCTCTGGTGTCCAAGGATACTAATGATAATAAAAATCATCATTATAATATCTGTATATTAATTCATTCAGCAAATATTGAGCACCTGCAGGGACAATTCTGGGCTAGGCTCTGAGGATAAAAATGATGAATAGATCTGACATTGTTCCTGCCTTCATGGAGCTTACCATGTGTTTGCTAATAGGTACAGTTTCTTTTTTGAGCAGTCCTTGCAGTGAGCACTTTAAACAAGCAATCTAATTTTATCATTTGCACTAACTCTGTGAGTTACATTACTGTCTCTATTTTACAGAAAAGGTAACAGGTTTAGAGAACTTAAGTAATTTTAGCAAGGTCACAGAACTGGTAAGTGGTAGAGATGGCATTTGAAACTATGCACTGCAAACTCAAATGCCAGTGTTCTTAACAATCATGCTGGGCTGTCAGATCTGGCCACATAAAAAGATTTGCTTGGCAAAGTGTACACTGTTTAATGGGAATGTAGGTTGAAGACAGAGGGAAGGAGGGGGCCGTGATGGTGAGGGTGGCCTCTTGGCCTCTCTGGGAATTCAGTTCTATCGCTGCACCATTTATGACAGCAAATGCCCTCTCTACTTGGATGACTTCAAACATCCCCCAGGATTAGAAACATGTAATCTTATCAACCAGGTTTGGTTCCCGTCTGCAGGAGAGCTGGGCTTTTCAATTTAACCACTGGCTTAAAAAATGGAAAAAAAAATAACACAAAGAAATCTACTGTCTCTACCCTTCTTTAAAATGATGAATGCTTTTTAAAGGCAAATCCATCATTGGTCACTTGAGGGAGGAAATGTCAAGAAAAGTTATGGTTTGTTAGCTTTTACTTCTTGACATTATACAAGAAAGTAATTGAAGTACAACAAATGCCATGTTGTTTTACCTCATCTATTTATATAGCGATCTGACAAGATGAATATATATGTTACCGTGGATTTGGAAAAAAGTGACACAGGCTCTATGATTTGTTCTATTGTCTTATCAGTGCTGATCAAATGTGCCTTTCCTCAACAAAACACGTGGCAGAGGAATTGGTAGCCTTTCATGCAGATTCCTGGATGTGAAACAATGGAACTCATTTACCCCTCCAACCCATTAGCCTCTTATCTCAAGTTCTTAGAGCTTTAACATGGATGTATAATAAAGCATGCACAGATTCAATTGAATATAAACAATATTTATTTAGTACTCACTGTGCATAAGATGCTACACCAAACAGAGATGCCATTAATTCACAGTCTATGATAATTCAAATGCAGTCTGGGTTAAATGTTACCATTATACTATTTGTGAAAAAAGAGGCTCTGCTAAGCAAATCAGCAAGGTGTATCTTACTATATATTATGCTGAGCTCCTGAAAACCAATATGTAAATGAGAATTTAAATTCACAAAGAAATATTCCTGTTCAAAGAATTTCATAGCAATATTTCTAGAGAATATATAACCACTGACAAATAAGAATTTTTAAATTATATGTTTAAAAGGCAAACGACTGCTTTATCAAGGGATATTATGTGACTAGCACTATGAAAACCCAAAGGCTTGTTTCTATGACACCCGTGATCTCTTTGTGGTTGTCAAGCAACTTAAATAGAAAAGACATGTTAAATTTTTTTTTTCCTCTGAAAGGTGTCAGAAAAAAAAAAGCATCTCCATACCAAAACAAAGGTATGGAGATGCTTATTTTGCAGTAAAGATTTCTTCAATTCCTAACATAATATTGCTGGGGGAAGGAAAGAGATACTAAAACTATGGTTAATAGGAAGAGGCAGTGTGGGCTTAACCTTTTATTTTGCTGAAATTACCTTAGAGAACCTGCTAGGATCTCAAGTGAGTTATTCAGGGTGTGATATTAAGAAACGTGAGACAAAGTCTTCCATAGAATATAGTAAGATGATGTTACTTTGCATTTTGGTCATTCTGTTTTTTAAAGCCCCTTTGTTGAAACTTGTCCCTTTGCTATGTTCCGTCTATGTATAAATGGGTCGATAGATCCGATTCCAGAGAGTTTGAATTTAGATTCATAGTTTATATGCCAGCATTGTGAAGTAAAGAATTTGGCTTTGACTAAAGAGAGGTTTGACTTTGCCTTCAGATTCTAGGAGGTAACCTATGTTATACCTGATAGAACTATATTTGCTTGGAGTGGTAGATGGCCATATCAGGTCTTAGAGTGGGACCAGCCATACTCAATATTCTTAGGGTGGGAGCTGGTCATGCCAGAAAGGCCAACCATGTGATTTATGGTGGATATTTGGGTTCTGTGATATCAGTTGACATGGAGACTGAATTCAAAAACTTGGGCGATTGATTGGTCAATCATGCATGACTATGTAATGAAGCCTCAGTAAAAACTCAACTCTGGGCCGGCGTGGTGACTCAAGCCTGTAATCCCAGCACTTTGGGAGGCCGAGGTGAGAGGATTGCCTGAGCCTACAGGTTCAAGAATAGTCTGGGCAACTTGGCGAGATCTCAACTCTACAATAAATCAAAAAATTAGCCAGGCATGGTAGCATGCACCTGTGGTTCTGGCTACTTGAAAGACAGAGCTGGAAGGATAGCCTGAGCCCAACAGGTTGATGCTGGGGTGGCGTGAGCATGCCACTGCACTCCAGCCTAGGTGATGGAGTGAGACTCCAATTAAAAAAAACCCCAAAACCAAAAAGCAAAAAACAAAAAACTCAGCTCTGAGACTTGAGTGCAGTTCCCTGTTTGGCAATACTCTTTTTGTATTGACACATTAATACTGAGAGGGTAGCACATCCTGACTCCATGGGAGAGGACAATAGTAACTTCATATTTGTAACTCTCTCAGATTCTTCCCTGGGTATCTCTTCCTTTGGTTGATTTTGACCATATGAACCTGTATAAACCATAACCATAAATGTGGTAGCTTTCAGTGAGCTCCGTACATTTTTCTGGTGAATTGTAAAAACTAAGGGTAGTTTTGGAATTTCCCCAAGTGTACATTAGTGTTAGGAATGAAGAGAGTCTTGGAAACTATTCTTTGTAATCATTGCAGTTTGGCTAGCTATGACTAAGTACCATGACTAAAAGGAACATATTGTCATGTAATGTGTCCAGGTACACACAGTAATGATACCTCCAAATTCCCCCAAACAAGATTTCCTTGGGAGTATATGTAAAGTACTCTATATTTGGTAGGTTTAGAAAAAAAGCAAATAAATAGGCCTATTTTTATGCAACCATTTGAAATTAGAACAATCTTAATGATTTTAAATTATTTCAGGTGAAATACTAGGGAGGGTCTGTGGCGAACTGAGAAACATATGCTTAGTGTAAAGACATTCAGAGCTAACAAAAAACTAAGATAATATAAAAGTCTGTTATAGGAGCTGGCCTAGAGGCTACCAGTTTGCTTTTTCTCTATGATTTGACCTAAAGGCTCCATTTGAAAATGAAAATTTTCTGTAAGTAATATTTTAACACTATTTAGATTTTTTATTTCCATCTCTTCTTATGTTGGTTTTTGTTGAAATTTGTCCATTTCAATTAATTTTGTTTTGAATTATTGGCATAAAATTGTTATGATCTTTCCAGTGCTTATCAGCTCTGTGGTGATGCCTCATTTTTAGTTTCTGACTTTGTGCCTTCTGTGTACTTTTCCTGGAGTTTCATTATGGGTTTATTAATGTTAGTAATTTCTTCAAGAATTAACCTTTATCTTTGTTTTCTTTGCTGATGTTTATTTTCTACCTTTGCTGATGTCTTTCTACTTTCTTTGTTTTTCTTTATCTCTCATATTGATATATATGCTTTGTTCTTTGTCCATCTTCTCTTTTTCTTTTTTCTTTTTTTTGATTTGGAGTCTCTGTTGCTTAGACTGGAGTGCAGTGGCACTCGGCCTCTGCAGCCTCGACCTGTTGAACTCAGGAGATCCTTCCACCTCAGCTTTCCAAATTACTGGAACTACTAGCATGCACCACCACACTCAGCTAATTTTTTGTTTTATTGTAGAGACGAGGTCTCACCAAGTTGTCCAGGCTGGTTTCAAACCCCTGGACTCAGGCTATCCTCTTGCTTCT
Organism: Carlito syrichta; assembly: GCF_000164805.1. Taxonomy (NCBI): domain Eukaryota; kingdom Metazoa; phylum Chordata; class Mammalia; order Primates; family Tarsiidae; genus Carlito; species Carlito syrichta. The sequence goes on from NW_007247394.1 coordinate 70,313, forward strand.
GCCCCCAAAGTGCTGGGATTACAAGCGTGAGCCGCTGAGCCCAGCTTCTTTTCTTTTTTGAGTCAGGGATCTCACTCTGTCACCCAGGCTGAAGTGCTGTGGCATGATCATGGCTCACCACAGTCTCAAATTCCTGGGCTCAAGCAGTCCTCTTGCCTCAGCCTTCTGAGAAACTAGGACTGTAAGCATGCACCACCATGCCTGGCTAACGTTTCTGATTTTTGTTGTAGAGACAAGGTCTTGCTATGTCACCCAGGCTGGTCTCAAACTCCTGAGCTCAAGCAACTCTCCTGCTTCGACCTCTCAAAGTGCTGGAATTAGAGGTGTGAACCACTGCACCCAGTCTATCTTTTTCTTTTTCTGATAAAGCTATACATTTTTTCTTAAGGCATGGGTTTATCCTAAACTTATATGTAGTAGTTTTATTATTCAGTTAAAATATATATACCTTTTCACTGTAATTTTTTTATCCTACAGATTTTTTTAGATGTGTATTTTTAAGTTTACAAATGTATGAATTTCCTTTAACTTTTTATTTTGTAATTGGTATTTAGCCCTATTGTATTAGGGTCGGAAAACATATGCTAATTTCAAATCTTAGAATATTTTTGAAACTCGCTTTATGGACCATCAATATTTGTAATTATGTTCTTGAAAATAATGTGTTTTTTTCCAGTTAGTGGGTACATTGTTCTATAGAAATCCACGAAGTCAATTCTGTAATTGTATTCTTCAAATCTTCTAGATTTTTTTTTACTGCTCTTTGTTTGCTCTGTTACCTATCACTGAAAGCTTACTCTTTCTGTTGCTTGTTCTGTAAGCTCCCTCTGTGATTGTGAACTTGTCTCCTTTGTATCTTGTCAGTTGTTCCTTTATACATTTTAAGGCTATATTATTAGGTGCATGCAGATTTCTGGTTGCTATGTCTTAAAGTTTTAACATTATGATAAGGTTTTTAGCCTTAAAGTTTACTTTGTTGGCTATTAATGTAGTTAGAAATTTAGTGCTTATATGGTATAGTTTTTCTGCCCTTTTATTTTAACTTTCTGTATCCTTATGTTTTAGACATATCCTTTGTAGGCAACATATAATTTTAAAATACCTAGTTGATGTTAAAGAAAACAATATGGAGGATCCTCAAAACATGAAAAATAGAACTACCATACGATCCATAAGACCCACTACTGGACATATATCTAAAGGAAGTGAAGTCCACATGTTGAAATGATATTTGGATTCCCATGTTCATTGCAGCGTGACTCACACTAGACAAGATATGAAAGCAATGTGAGTGTTCATTGGAAAATGAATGGATAGAGAAAACATGGTATATACACACAATAGAATACTATTCAGCCATAAAAAGAAGAAAAACCTGCTATTTGCAACAAACTGGATAAGCTTGGAGGACATATGTTAAGTGAAATAAGACAGGAACAGAAAGACAAATACCACATGATCACACTTTTTTTTTTTTTTTTTGAGTTGGAGTCTCACTCAGTCGCCCAGACTGAAGTGCAGTGGCTGCTCCCGGCCACAGAGATAATACCACAGACCAGTGGTAAAAGATGGATCAGTCAATAGATGTTTTGGGGAAACTGACTGCTGCGTGTACAGGAAAAAAAGGTCAAATTTCTAACTCACACCATAAACAAGACCTAACTCCAAACAGATTAAAGATCTAAATGTCAAAGGTGAAATATTGAGATAATAGAAGAAAATCTATTATAATATTTTTGCAAAATTAGGGTAGGAAAGCAGAAACCAGGATTAAAGGTTTCTGTTCAACAAAGGACTTCACATACATAGCCAACCGATGGACTCTGGTTGGAAGATAATATTTACGTCAATATCAAGAATATACAAGGAGCTCTTTCTAATGAACAAGAAAATGATGTGGAACATGAAAGAAGAATAAACATAAATTATGAACAGGTAATTTCCAGATGGGAAGATCTCAATGGTTAACAAAAACACAAACTAATACTCAACTTCTCTTGCAGTCAGAGAAATACAGATTAAGGCAACAAGAAGATACCATTTTATACTCACAAGATTTGCAAACATTAAAATATGGGAGCATAGCAAATGTTGGCAAGAATGTGGAGAACTGGCAAATTGTATGTACTACTTTGGTAGTTTAAGCTTATTCAGATGTTCTTAGCACAAACCAGTAGTATTTAGTAAAATTAAGTGTAGTGCAATCTAGCAATCCCATTTTTTAGTAAAAACTTCAGAGTTACTAGTATATAAGTGTACAAAGAAACATGCATGAGAATGCTCATCACAGCATTGTTGGGGACAGGAAAGAATCAAGCAACCTAGATGTTCATCAACAAGGGACTATATTAAAAATTTATGGTAGATACACACTGTAGACTATCATGCTGCAGTTAGAGGTAATGAAAGTAAATAACTAATAAGAACAGCATTGAATGAGAAAAGTAAAAAAACAATAAGATCTTTAGCATAATGCTATGTATGTAAATTAAAAATATATACAATAATGCTATTTATTTTTCCAAAGGCACAAACAAATCTGAGCACATTTACCAAACACGTTACAGTGGGTGCCTCCGTGGGGGTGGAAGGCAATGGAAGAGGAGATCATGCAGAAAAGCAAAATATACTCAAAGAAAGAAAAAAAGACAAGGATTTGTATGGACTCCTGATGATACAGTGTTATCAAGAAGTATGATTAACTCAACTCAAAAAGGGAGTTGCATTAAATCAGTGATTCCAAAACTAAAATTATTCATGTTACAATTTTTGCCATATTTTAAGAATACCTAGGCAATGTACTTAATGTATTCTTTAAATAACCTCATTTAAGACTTAAATATTTTATTTAAAAAGAGAGTTTTATATCATGACTATAAATGGAAAGCCAGTGTATTTTTCTGTAAATAGAAAGCAAGTGTGAAAATAATTACATGGAAACAAAACAATGCTATGAAGTTCTAGCTGGATACTATGGACTGCTGAAGGTGGAGTCTGAGGACATCTCTCTGAGCAAAAAGGAGATTGGCAAGTCTAGAGTCACTAAAGACATATCAACATCAACCCAAGTCATTCCTTTTCTTTATAATCAACAGAGCGAAAGAAAATTGAGAAGAGGCTGTAATGTCTATACACTGAACCTCAGAAATATTGAGTGCTATGTCTATGTGAAATGCCTGAAATTATCTTGAGATGCACCAGTATTATGTGTCCCATACTTTGGGAAACACAGGAATTGATGATTGCTAAAGTCTTTCCCAGCTTTAATTTTTTTTTTTAAGTTGTGTCGAATTGTTGCGAATAAGGACAAGCTTCTGCTAGTGAAAACACCAGACAACAGAATGGATTTCCAAGACAGGAAAGAGGGCGTGATTGCTATAATGCAAAAATCCTGCTGCAGTTACAAAAGATAAGCTCTGAATGATTGAATCAAATTTTTGGAATTGTTCCCACTGCAAAGTATTTTCAAATGTTACTTTAGCGCTAGGGGGATCCAAGTGCTAAAGCTTCCAAGAAGCTCTCTGGAACCAGGGGTTGGTTGGCCGCTCCCGGCCACCGCAGCCTCGACCTGCTGGGCTCCAGCGATCCTTCCGCCTCAGCCTTCCAAGTAGCTGGAACTACAGGCGCACGCTACCATGTCCGGCTAATTTTTTGAATTATTTTAGAGATGAAGTCTCGCCAAATTACCCAGGCGGGTCTCGAACCCGGCAATCCACTCACCTCAGCCTCCCAAAGGCGCGGGATTACAGGCTGAGCCACCGAGCCCGGCTGACAAATGCTTTTAATGATGCAACCTCTGAGGTATCAGCAGGCTTTGGAGCTGTGAGGTGGGATGGTGCATAAAGGTAAAGGAATGGAATTTTGGACCTTGTAGCGCCATTGGTCTGTGACTTACTTAGCAGTTACCAGAATACTATATGATTTAATAAAGCACCCTGAATATTCCCTTTTGATCAATGGAGGGAATAGGCATTATTTATCATGGTTTCTTCCTGACCTTCTGAAGACAGATTGCAGGTGATAGGATGCTAGCAAGCAAAAAAGTAAAATAATGTTACCAGGACTGGGCTGCTTTCCTTTTTTCAGACCAACTGTTGCCCAGTGGCTCGGGTTTACATCTTTCCTGTTCCAGTTCCAGAAGAAAAGAGAGCTTCTTTCCCCTATGGATTCCAAAAGTACATGGGTCAGAGTCATGTACCTGGGTATATTCCAAAAGTACATGGGTCAGACTCATGTAACTAGTTCTGAACCATCTTGTAACTAGTTCTGAACCATTACGAATCTTGTAACTAGTTCTGAACCATTACGACAGGGACAGATGATTTGTTTAAGTATGATTCATGCTCCACACTGGAGTTGTAAGGTGAGACTGGCCCCATCCAGAAGACATGTCTCAGAGTGAGGGAGGAGCACTCTGAAAAGGCTAATCCAACACATCTTCAGTGCATGTTGAGTGTCCCTTATCTGAAATGCTTGAGACCAGAAGTGTTTCTGATTGTAGATTCTTTCAGATTTTGGAATATTTGCATATACATAATGAGATATCTTAGGGATGGAACACAAGTCTACATACAAAATTCATTTATGTTTTATATACACCTTATACCTCATTCACATAGCCCAGAGGTAATTTTGTACAACATTTAAAATAATTTTTGCACAAAACAGTTTGACTGTGTTTTGACTGGGACCCATCATGTGAGGTTAAGTGTGGAATTTTCCACTTGTGGCATCATGCCAGTGCTCAAAAAGTTTCAGATTTTGGAGCATTTTGGATTTCAGATTTTTAGATTAGGGATACTTAATCTATACTTCTTTGAAGTTAGACCAGGAGTCAGCAAACTTTTTCTGAAAAGTGCAAAAGAAGAAATAGTTTAGGTTTTGTAGGCCACATAGAGTCAATGTCCTCTCTCTGTCTCTCTCTCTTTCTCTGTCTCTCTCTCATGTGTTTTATTACCCTTAAAAAATGCAGAAATCTTTTTTAGCTTGTGGGCAGTACAAAACTGGCCACAAGTTGAATTTGGTCCCTGGGCCATAGATTGTTGAGCCCTGAATTAGACTGACCCTTATTTTCTGTGTTCCAGTATTATTTTGTATGTTTTACTTTCCAAATGCTTCTATGGACATATGCTCTAATTAGAAGCTAAATGACAGCAGAGACCATGTATTATTTTCTTCTTTTCCCTCTTGTTACTTCCTCCTCCTTCTCCTTCTCTTTGTCCTCCTCTTCCCCCTCCTCTCTCTTCCTTCATTTCCCCCTCATCTTTCTTCTCCTTCTTTTTCCTCTTTCTCTTTTTCTTCTTTCTACTACTACTGTTATTTACCCTGTGCACTTTTCACCACTCTATATCCAATGTCTAGCACAATGTCTAGTAATTGAAGTTCTCAATCAATATACACTGGATAGATAAAAGCTATTTCTTAAAGCTTCACAGACACAACTTGGACTTCCAGAAGTTTGGAATAAAGAAAACTGTCCTCTATAATGTTTCACTGAGCTGCAATACTGCAATCACTTTCCCATGATTCCAGGAAAGTGGGTGGAGTAAGAGATGGGAAGAAAACCGTGCAAGGAGTCAGTAAGCCTAGATTTTAGTGCTGGCTTTGCCATAGCTTTGTGACTTTGGACAAAAAATGTATCTTCCTTGAATCTTTTTGCTTCTTCGCTTAAAAAAATAAAAGGGTTAGAAACCAATGACTAAGGTTTTCTATAGTTCATGATTTAATGGTGGAAAGGAAAACATTATGAAATAGTCATAGGGATAGAAGAGAAGAGGAAATTGTGCCTATATTGTGAGGTGACACTGGAAATGGATTTTGAGGGGTTTTGGCAAGAAACTTTCTGAAGAAATGCTAATGACTAAAACAGACATATAAACACAGCTATAATGAAAGAAGGGGGTTTGCCCGTTCATTATCTTTAAAAGTAATCTAAAATGCTTTTTTCTGCTGAAGACAGGACTATTTCTAATTCTTTTTTTTTAAAGGATAGTGCTCACCATCTTTATGTTTAGAAAGTTACCTTTCACCATACACATGCCAGACCTTTGAAACTAGAGAAATGATCCTCTATGTAAATATTGTCCAGTAAATTAATCAAACTTCTACCGAGCACATACTAAATGTCAGATGCTTTGTTAGATTCTTCAAAGATGGAGAACAGATGGCTGCTTCCCTCGGGGAGTTTTAATCTGGAGATGTTGAATGGAGAATCATTTAGGTCTGACCAGGAAAACAGAAACACCTCTAAGTCTTTAAAACAAGGGATTTTGTGCAAAAAATGGCTACATAGATGATGGAACTGTTGAGAAGGCAGCAGGGGATGATGAGGTAACTCAGGAGGTGGTGTGAACCTGCCACGCTACTAGGATGATTTTTAGAGTCATGGAAAAAGCAACAGCCCATGATAAGTGAGGAGGACATGCCAGCATTTACATGGAGGATGGTGGAAATAAGAAGAAAAGGCTCATAGTAAGGCCAGAAAATCTACCAGGTAATGTGTGCCATGAAAAGGCTTGGATGATATATTATTTGGTAAGGAAATAAGAAATGCACCAGTGAGAGGGACATCAGCATCGCTTAGAAGTCCACCGTTGGTTCCTTAACAGACCAGGACTAACGGTAGGAGATATCCTAACAGAACTGAGTTTACCGATAGCAATGGGGACGATAACACTCTGGGATAAATGAGGCCGGATGGTGACATTTAACCATTAGGTAGACATGTATTGTCATGAATGGAAAATACAGGGGAGCAACCAGAAAGGCCTCTTCTGCAGAGAGTTTTTAAAGATGATTGTGAAAAAAGGAGCCTCCAGGGGCAAAATAGATGAACAGCCAATAAGAGAACTACTCAATCTGTACAATCAATAGAAAACAAGGTTGAATGATTAGGAAACTGAGAGCAACTGCCTCCAATAAGAAGGCACAGTCCCTTGCCTCTGTTTGGTAGATGTGAGCCCGTTTTCCAAACCTGAAACCCAGTGAGAGGCCAGTTCTTCAGGAGGAAGAACCTGCAACATCCTGGCGAAGCACACACAGTAATGATTCCTCCATGCTTTCTCCCATGGTGCTAATGGCCATTTACTTGAATAGCTGAATGCTGGAGAAAAGGGAGCTCCCAAATATTTCAAGGACTATTGGACACAAGACTGAGGCCCAAAGGGTCATCAGGACCCTCCTGTTACAGTTGGAAAGCCAAGTAACAAATGAAGCCCTGGCCACAGCTCAGCTTATGATGGTTCCATGAGGTCTGTGGATTCACCTCCATTCTCAAATGTGTAATTGGGGTAGATATTCTTCATAGTTGGTTTAACCCTTGCATTTGGCCCTTGACCTATAGGGTAGAAGTCATCATAGTGGGCAAAGGCAGGTGGAAGACTCTGAAACTACTTCCCATTTCCTAACCCTGGTAAAGACAAACAATGAAAGATAATAGCTCATCCCAAGAGGGAGGGAATAAATTACTGCTGTCCAAAAACTCAAAGGATGCAGAGGTGGCGGTCTCTGCCATATCCTTCTTCCATATGGATCTGGCCCCTGCAAAAATCATATGGATTCTGAATGACAGAGGACTACTGCAGCTTCAGCCAAGTAGTAGTCCCATTGCAGTCACTATACCAGATACAATATCTTTGCCAGAGCAGGTTGACAATTAGTCTGCCTCCTGAAAACCCAACCTGTGACAAAAAACTCTTCCATCATTACAAGTCAAGCATTGAACACTTACAGAAGAGCAGGTCTTTGAAGGCAGAGAGGAAATAAACCTTGGGGCGGGGGGAGAAAAAGGAAATCAATGAGTGCTGGTCTTAAAATGTCATTCTAGAAATGCCACTGCTTTCTCTGCCCATATCTTCACCCTTAACCCCAGCTGAATGCTGGAAGTAGCATGTTTTATATCATGTGACCCAATTCCCCTTACCAAGTCAATCGCACCAGAGATGAGTACCTGATCCAAGGATAATTAATCCATTGGCTGGTCAGCAATAAATGATTTGAATACTCTGGTGCAGAAATGTGATGAGTTAGGTTAATTACATTCTTCACTTAAAAATTTGGAATGGAGAGACAGAAACTGAGTTGGTTAGCTGTTGTGCACAGGGAATGAAAGAAGTAGTACAGACAGTTTGGGAATGACTGTTACAAGTCCTATGCAAGAGGATGCAGCTCAGTAAGAGAGTGGGATGTACCAGGTGCACTGAAAGAAGGTGAACTGAAGAAAGGGAAAGTGAGGCCAAGAGGGAGAAGAACCTTGATTCTTTCTGGCTTCCTGGTTCTGGTTCCTGTAGGGCCAGAACCAGAAAGTCTGTGCTTTGGTTCTCACCTTTGTGTTTCATGAAATACCTCTGAAGACATTTCTCAGTTGAGCTAGATTGACAGGATCTCTTTTTCTCACAACCAAAAGATACTGCCTAGAATTAAGGCCTTTTTTCCTGTATATATGGTCTCGCTGTTACCCAGGCTGGTCTTGAATTCCTGGGTTTAAGTGATCTACCTACCTCAGTCTCCTAAGTAGCTGGGACTATAGGCACACATCACCATGCCCAGTTTCTTTCTTATATTATTGGATACTTTCTGTGTATTTTCTTTTCCACTTAAACTGTAAGCTTTTTGAGGTCAGGATTCTGTATATTGTATCAAAGGGCTGCTGATAATACAGTATAGTAATAATAATAACATCAATATTAATAATAATAGCTCATATTAACCCAGTTTTCAGCATGTGCCAGATACTGGGCTAGGTACCTTACATACACTACATTTCACAGAAAAATTCTCCATTGTCCATACCATAAGAGACAAGATAGACAAGTGGGACCTCATCAAACTGACAAGCTTCTGCAAAGCAAAAGAAACCATCAAGAGAGTGGGGAGACAGTCCACAGAATGGGAAAAAATATTTGCCAACTGTATATCTGACAAAGGCCTAACATTTAGAATCTACAAGGAACTCAAATGCGCCGAAAGGAAAAAAACAAACAGCCCCATTAAAAAGTGGGCAAAAACATGAATAGACACTTCTCAAAAGAAGATGTACGGGAAGCTAACAGACACATGAAAGAGTGCTCAGCCTCACTAATCATTATAGAAATGCGAATCAAAACCACATTGAGATACCACCTAACCCCAGTAAGAATGGCCATCATTAATAAAACAACAACAAATGCTGACGAGGAAGCGGAGAAAAAGGAATGCTTCTACACTGCTGGTGGGAATGCAAACTAGTGCAAGTTCTTTGGCAGACAGTGTGGCGATTTCTGAAAGAACTAGAAATTGACCCTCCATATGACCCAACAATCCCCCCACTGGGAATATACCTGGAGGAACGCAAGTCATTCTACCAAAAAGATACCTGCACACACGTTTGCTGCAGCTCTATTCACAATAGCAAAAACATGGAACCGACCATGCTGCCCATTGAAGCTGGACTGGATAAAAAGAATGTGGTACATATACACAATGGAATATTATGCAGCCATAAAGAAGGACAAACATATGGACTTTGCAGCAACTTGGATGGATTTAGAGTCGATCACACTCAGTGATTTATCACAAAAACAAAGAACAGAGTACCATATGTTCTCACTCATAAGTGAACCTTGAACAATTATAATACTATAAGAAAGAAACTGGTAGTAGTGGGGAACTATCAGGGGGAGGAGGGGTAGGATTGGCAGCTGAAGGAAACTGCTAAGGAAGGAAGGGGCACACCTCATCAACAAGGGGACCTGCATAATGAACATTTGTATACCTAGCCCTGAATTGTACCCCACATCTTTAAAATAAAAAATAAATAAATGAAAGATTAAAAAAATACAAAAATCTTCCTTTTTCTCAGCATTACAGACAATCATTTTTAATACTTTAATGCGTATCCTTTTGGTGACAAACACACACACACATTTGGCTTTGTAATTTCTTGCCCATATACAAGTTTACCACACACACCCTTCCCATGCCATTAAATATGCTCCTAGGACGTAATTTTTAAGAGCTGTGCATTATCCCCCTATAGGATAAATGTCAGGGAAGAGTCATAAGCAATGGACAAAGGACCCTGGGAAGTTGTATTCTGGGGACTGTGAACTTCTGCCTCTCTTGAGGGCTCCAGGTACATTTTCACCTAGAGCAGGGGGAAAGGCTATACGACCTCCGGAGGGCACTACATTTCCAAAATTCATCTGAAAACAAGAAATTCTTGCATCTTCTTTATATTCTCCCCCCACCCTGCTGCCTTCATTTTATGTTGCTTTTGAAAACTTTTGCTCTCAGGTGCTTTGAAGCTCCTGACAACTGGTGCCTTGGGGTGGGTCTGCACAGAGTCTAGGTTCTGAGACCAGCTGCTGCTGGCCTGTCGCTCCCGAACCGGCTTCAGAATTCTGGTTACCATTCACTTCCCTGCACAATACCAGTATCTACCAGCAGATGGCGCTGTGAGCAAGTGTGTCTGCCTAGGTGTGATTTACACAAGCCCTTGAAGGTTTTAAATATTTATCCACAAAATTCAATAAAGCTGTTCATCAAATCTAATGCTTGGAATTTGGGCAACCCATGAAAATATTATAATATTTTGTCCGAGGTTTCAGAATCCTCTTCTGTATGGTGTGTTTGTGTATTCAGACTTCTGGTATTTGTTTATCATCAGCAGGAAGGAATTCGTGTGACATACTGGAGGTTTTCCATGAGAGCAGCCCTGAGAAATCTTCCTAAAATTTTTCTCTAGATATTATGGAGATTGCAAGCTCCTTCCCTGACTGAGAGATCTCTGAGGTCCAGTAATGCGTTTGATCCTTTGCTGTATGTATCCTCAGCATTCAGCAAGTGCCTGGCAGAGAGGAAATGCACCATGAACAAATTAATTCAGAGAAGGAGCAGATGGATAAGGTTATTTATCATTTTAAACGTGTGTGTGTGTGTGTGTGTGTGTGTGTGTTTAGTAATGACCCCTCCTCAAGAGGAGTTTGGAAGTGCATCTGGTTGTCAAAATGATTGGGTGGGTAGATGAGTGAGAGGGGATCCCCATTGGCATTTAGTGGGCAGGATTGAAGGATGCTGAGAATGCATGAAACAATTCAGCACACATAACTGTCTTGTCCAAATCCCTTTGGCTTCCCCTTTAAGAAACCGTGTATGGCTGATGTTGTTACACAAGCCACATAACTTCTCTGAAACTCAGTTTTCCTCATCTGTCAAATGGAGATATAAACATCTGACTCAGATGGTTGTGGGTTTCAGTGAAGTGATATATATTAAAGCATGTTTTTGCAAATTATAAAGTTTTTTCCCACAAATAAAGTTTTATTGGAACACATTCAAAGTTTTATTGGACTACATTCAAGCCCATTTGTTTCTGTGTTGTCTATGGCTGCTTTAATACGATAGCGGCAGAGTTCAGTTGTTTTGACAGAGACAGTGTGATCTGCAAAGCTTAAAATACTTATTACTTGGTCCTTTACAGAAAAGACTTTGGCTGTAAAGCAACACCTTTCAGGTTTACCCAATATCTGAAGTTGAGAGATAAAATTCCTAAGAAAGGGATAGTTCCTTTGTAATTAATGAGTGTGAGTGCTTATTTACTTCAAATTATTTCTTGTTCAAACACTCCTCAGATTCTCTTTGGCGCTGATGATCAATATTTTCATGCTACAAATCACATTATTTCTATTGCTGTGCTCTCCTCACTATGTATTACTGAGATTGCCTTTGCTGCATGGCAATCAACAGAATCCTGAAATTTCTGACTATGTTGCCTCTCCCATTTATATTTGCCATTTAAAAAAAAAAATGAACACCGGGCCCCGTGGCTCAGCATGTAATCCCGCGCTTTGGAAGGCCGAGGTGAGTGGATTGCCTGAGCCCGTGGGTTCGAGACCCGCCTGGGCAACTTGGCGAGACCTCATCTCTACAATAAATAAAAAATTAGCCGGGCGTGGTAGCGCGCGCCTGTAGTTCCAGCTACTCGGAAGGCTGAGGCGGAAGGATCGCCGGAGCCCAGCAGGTCGAGGCTGCGACTGCGGTGGCCGGGAGCGGCCACTGCACTCCAGTCTGGGCGACAGAGTGAGACTCCAACTCAAAAAAAAAAAAAAAGAAAAGAAAATGTCCATCCGCAGAAACTTGTGACATGAGGGAGAAATAAAGTCTGCAACTGATTAAAGAAGTTGCCTTATTTCTGAGAGTTAAAACCATTTTGTCAAATAACTTGAAATAACGTTTCTCCTTTGGCAGAAATTGGACTTCCAACAGCCGATGGCAAAGTTGTTATCTGGAGGAGGGAATGATCTGTACATTTATTGTATAACATTTACAATAATTAGCTATATTACAAATATGCCCGAGATCATCTTCTATAGTATATTTTAAAATCTTTCACTCAGTCAAGTAAGATTTCTAAGTCAATCTGTGTGGAGAAACTTAAATTAGAGAAATTAAATAACCTCTTTTTCCATGCCTGTTGGCTTTTCATTAAATAGTAACTGTGGTAATTTTTATTTTTATTTTTAAAATATTTTATTCATCTCATTAGAGTCAACATCTTTTTACTTCAGTCTGTGGCACCAGCCATGATGCCGTGCTCCAGAGTTTTCGGGAGTGCAGGAGGGCTGAGTCAGAGGAATGGGGATGTGAGGAGCTGAGAAGGGAGACTGGGAAGGACCCAGGGCCCAGGCCCCCTCGGACGGGGAGGGGCTCAGCCCAGAGCAGAGGGAAGATATTCACAGGCAAGTCGCTCTCAGACAAATTGTAAAGTTTTATTTGACATAGTAATCTTTGGCTCATGGGAATCCATAAGCCTGGCCTCACTGACCACGGTGCTATAACCAGCTGAGGCCTGAGTCACTCAGGTAAGACTGAAACTTGTTCCTACTTGAGGCTCCAACATCTCAGTCACCAGCTCTATTCTCCTAGTTGCTCAAGTTCCAAATCAAAGTCCTCTTTGATTCCTCCTTTTCTTTCACCCCCAAAGTCCAATCCCCTAGCAACCACATCCATTTTACATTCAAAACTTAACTCACATTTGTCTCTTCTCCCCATCTTCACTACTTTCAACCTAGGCCAGCTGTGGCCTTCCACCTCCTGGGTGAACAGCAGAGGGTAACTGATCTTAGGGCTGCCATTCTTGTCCCTTCGATGACACTCTTCTACATGGCAGCCAGAGCGACCTTTTGAAGATGTACATTGGATTGTGTCACTGACCTTCCACTGGCCTCCCACTTCTTTGGAACTAGAGTCACTCGTTCTGCTGGCTTATGAAGTGTGGCATGCTCTGGTCTCCTCGGACACCTTCTTGGACCTTATTGCATAGCACTCTCTCTTGCTTACCACAGTGCAAACTACTGAACTCTTCCCTGCCTCAGGGATTTTTGCCCTTGTTGTTCCACCTACTCACAATGCTCTTTTCCAGGTCTTACATGTCTCCAACCTCAGTTCACATGTTACCACATGGAGAGACTTCTGCTGGCATCCCCATGTGGATTCTATCCTATTGTCTTGTTTGATTTATTTTACAATGCTATCACTCTCCAAAATCATCCCATTTGTTTTTATCTGCTTATTAGTTTACTCTATTAGATTATAATTACTATGAAATCAGGTGTTTTCTTTGAGCTGTTATTGCTGTATTCCTGGAATCTAGAACACTGTCTAGCCATAGCTAGAATTTAGTGAACATTTGCTGAGGGGCAGAAAGGTGGTTCTGGCTTGGAGTTTCTCCTGGGGTTTCAGTCAGGCTGTTGGCCAGGGTTCAAGCTGGAGTAGGGATAGAGGATATGTTTCTGAGATTGCTTACCTACATGGTTATTGGCAGGAGGCTTCAGTTTCTTGTTGCATGAACTTCTCCACAGAGTTTCTTATGACGTTGAAGCTAACTTCACCCAGAACAGGTATCTAAGAAAGAGAGCGATCAAGGAGGAAGCTGTGATATTGTTTATGACCTTGCCATATGCTATCACATTTGCCACATTTAAAAAAAAATTTCTTTCTTTGTTGTGTTTTTAATATGAGTTGGGATTTGAAGGTAGAGGAATTAGGGTCACATTTACCATGTTCTATTTGTTAGAAGAGAGTTGCTAAGCTCGGCCCATACCCAAGAGGAGGGCCATTAGATACCACCTCTTGGAGGGAGATGAATTGAAGGACTGGTGGACATATTTGAAAACCACCACGCTCGGGTCATCAGGCACTAAGCCTAGTGTTGTTTTGCTGAGTCATAATCCTTCTCCACTGAGTTTCTAACTTTTGAAGGTACATCATTGGCCACAAGGTGGCAAGAGGTGAATATATGGATGATTAAACACAGCTAGACCCACCTTTTGAACCAAAAGAGACTCAGGTTAATGTTGTGGGATCAATAGCAACCTATTTGTCTCTGAAGGAAAGCCTGGGAAACAAACACACGCACTGGCTAGACTTCTTTTTCTTTCCTCTTTATACTGACTTTACTTCTTTCAATATTGATATTTGATGGTGGGTGGCACAGATACAACTTGGCCCTCAAGGTACAATCAATGAGGCCCCAGATAACAACAGAGAAGATCCAAAGCCAAGGGAAACGTGTCTTGAAGAATCCTCGTTAATTGAAGTAATTAAATCAGCAGGAAGCCATTTGAACAATTATCGCACTACAAGAAAAAACTCATTTTAAGGCCTTAGAATAAACATTCTAATAAATAGCTATTAGTTTATATTTGTAAATACCATCAGCCTATCATGAAATTTGCTAATAGATTTTTAATTAAGGGGAACTGCACATTTGTAATAGAGCTGCACTGCCTTCTGTTCAATATCCTTCCCCTGACTTGGGTATGAAACCTTGAACTCACTGTGAGAAATTGGCTTGATCTCTTTTGGACAAAGTGTCTGTTAGTCTTTTTGAATCATAGACTGGGTTATTCTGACAGGAATTTGTTCAATGATGTTTCTGTGTCCCCAGAGGTAGAGGAAGCCAAAGACTTGTTACTCTGAGAGAAGCAAAAATGTCCTTACAGAAATTTTTGATATGTATAGAACAGTTTTTCCCCCTTGAAAACTGATGATAATTTTCAAGGAAGTATTAATAGCTTTTTTAAATATAAAGATTTATTCTTTTTGAAGTTCCTCTTAATACATCCTCTCATTACCTCGCATCAAAACACAGTTACAATTATCCCTATTTCCTGGAAACAGTAATTGAGGCAGATGTACTTTAATGTCACCCAGAAAGTCAATGACAGAGTTAGGACTGGAAGCCAGTTATTGATGTTTCCTGATCCAGCTTTAATGTAGAGGGGCCTAACTATTTGGGGCTCAACTTCAAGGATCTACAGACCTTTTCCATGGGGGGAAAAAAGTCATTTGCACAGACATCATTTTATATACAAATTCAGAGAATTTGATCACCCCCTGAAAGTCAGTGGTAGATCCCCAAAGGGTCTATTTACCCCAAGATAAGAATCCCTGCCATTTACCCAGCAAAAAGATGTTACCCACCTAGTAGAAGCTTAGACTTCATATGAGAACTGAAGATTTAACTTTATTGGGTCAGAGTAGGGATTACCTTCCCATCAGTTTCCTTCAAGTCTGCTTTTTGTCAGTGATTCAGAGAAAAGGGCACTGGGTCGAAAATATCAATTAACAAGAGCTTTATCCTGTTCGTTACATTATCAGAAGATACCTATATTAGCTTTCCTTTAACATATTATTTTTACAGGTCTTAGTATCAGATATCCTAATATATTCTCTCACCTTTTTCTTCAGTTCAAGTTCTAAATTGAGGGTTTTACTTGAATTTGGCACTCACTGACTCTGTTTTATGGACATATCCATGTTTTTCCCCTTCTTTGAAATATCAGTGGCAGAGTAATATAATAAAGTTCTTACTTGACACACTGAGTAGTCTGTAATATGCTAACATTTCTGTATCATGTTAGTATTGCATTAAGCTAACATGACACTAATTCAAGATGACAGGAAAAATGACTAATACAATAAGACCTTCATCTAGTTCCCTAGGGCTGCCACACGTGTCTGATTTAATTCACCTGAAATGTCCCATGAATGGGCAGGGTTAGGGTGCAGTAGGGTCACTGAAAGTGGATGTTCCTGAAAAATAAAAACAAGTAGATATTCCCTGCCTCCATTTTCTGCTAGCCTCCTCATTCCCACATCCCAATTCCTGTGGGAAAGAAGAAGAAGGAGTGATTGAATAGAGAAGGATTGGCTGTTTGAATGTGTTAAGTTTTGGGATGACAGACCTGGGTCCAGGTCTTACCTGTCAGTTGTTAAACTTGGGCAAGTTATTTAACTCTTCCAAACTTCAGCTTCCTACAAAAAATACTATATAATATCATGGGACAGTCATGAAGATTAAATGAGGTAATGCATGTAGTAAGTATTTAAGAAACGATGGTGAAGGTGGTGATGACAACAATGATATCTTGCTGGACCTAGAAACAGAGGGAGTTACTCGGTTTCAAACTCCTGGGCTCAAGCTAACCTTTTGCCTTGGCCTCCCAAATTGCTGGAACTACAGGCATGAGCTACTGCACCCAGCTGTTTTTATCATTAATTAATTAATTCTTTTGGTAGAGATGGGGGTCTCATTACATTGTTCAGGTTGGTCTTGAACCTCTGGGCTCAAGAGATCCTCCCATTGTGGCCTTCCAAATTGCTGGAATTACAGGCATGAGCCACTGCACTTAGCTGCTTTTAAAACTAATTAATTAATTAATTAATTAATTATTTTGACAGGGATTGGGTCTTATTATGTTGTCCAGGCTGGTATCAAACTCCTGGTCTCAAGGGATTCTCCTGTTTTGGCCTTTCAAATTGCTGAAATTGCAGGCATGAGTCTCTGTGGTTCAGCCAAAAAAGAGGAAATTTCTTGGAAAACCTCTGGTTCTGAAAACTAACTTAAAAAATTTTATTTTGTGATAAAAATGCACAACATAAAATTTACCATATTAACCAGTTATAAGTGTACAATTCATGAGTGCTAGCTATATTCACAGTTATGCAATAGATCTCCATAACTTTTTCATCCTGAAGACTGAAACTCTTTTCTCACTAAACAACACTCCCCATTTCTCTCTACCCTCAGCTCCTGATGACTACCATTCCACTTTCTGTAGGTTGGATTTAGCAAGGACTTCCTGGATATGACACCAAAAGCACAAAAAGTAAATAAAGACTAACTGGACTACAACAAAATTTAAAACTTCTGTGCATCAACAGACCCGCTGCCTGTGACTGGTGGGTTAACTACTCAGGGGTTGATTGTGATGTAGACGGAATATCCTGAAAGCACAAACTTCAGAGGGAAAGGATGAGTGCAGAGTCTCAGGTGCCCCACCCCCTACCCTGATCCAGCTGTGGGACAAAGGGAACAACCAGAAAAGAACAAGGAAGACTCCCCCTCCCCCTCCCAAGAGATCAGCAGTGAGTCCTGGGCTGACACAACCACCTCCTCCCCAGCAGTCCTCTGAATGCCAGACCCACATGGCTGGGGCATGACTGAGAGGGATGGACCCAGGTGGAGCCTGGACAGCAGCTGTGCTAGGAGAACTCTACTCTGGGATAAGCCTGGCAGGGGTATCTGCCACCAGCACCTGGGGAGGAGGCATCTCACCCCTCCCAACCAGAGGGGATTTTCCTGACCTTATGAGAGTGGAGGGGAGGAATGACACCCACCCACCTTCCCTTATCCTTCCTTGTTCCCTGTGCCATGCATGCCAGGGAGATTTTGAACAAGTCTGCAGCACCACAGAAGATGCAGGTGGTTTTACCTGGGAGCAGCTGAGAGGAATAATTACAGAACCTGCCACAAGAGAGCAGTTCGTGCCCAGAAATTCTTTTTTTTCTTTTTGGTTCTTCTCTTGATTCTGTTTTGTGTGTGTGTGTGTGTGTGTGTGTGTGTGTGTGTTCAATTTGCATTCCACCTCCATTATTTTTTTGGTTCGTCTTTTTTTTCGTTTAGTGTGTGTGTGTAAATGTGTGTGAGGGTTCGGTTTGTATTCCTCTCCCAGTCTTTTTTGTTTTCTTTTGTCTTGTTCATCTTTTGGTTTAGTGTATGTGAATGTGTGAGTGAAGGTTCAACTTGCATTCCTCCCCTTTTTTCTTTTTCTTTCATATTTTGTTGTGCATGCGTGTGTGTGTATGTGTTCAGTTTTTTTGGTTTTTTTGTGTGTTTTTTGTGTTTTCTTTTCTGTTGGTTTTTGTTTGTTAGTTTTCTTTTTGTCTTTTTTGTCTTTTGTTATTGTTTTTCTGTGCTTTATTTTATTTTTAATTACTTTTGTCTATTCTGTTTCATTCTACTTTTCTCTGGTCTCCTCATTACTGCTACTTTATCTTGGTATCAGGGGTACACAGATATATCCATTGTATTGCCACATAGAGTGGTGGTGGGGAGTGTGTCTCAGGAGGCCCATACACCAATGAGTGAATGTTGTAACTTGCAAGTTGTTTCTGAATCCCAGCACCCCACCCTCCACCTTATTCGACTCTCAAAACTAAACTAGAAGAAACATCAAAGCTTCCCACCTCCAGCCCTGTTGGAGGCTCTGATCAGGGCAGAATACAGGGCTGAGCAAACAACAGAGGTGAAAGTCCTGCCCACTACCAATAAATAACAGAATTAAAGAGAAAAGAAAGATATCTGTCACAAATGAGGAAAAATCAATGGAAGAACACAGGTAATTCCCAGTGTACCAAAGAGGCAACATCCGAAAAATCAGATCTCAGAGCTCAAACAATGGAAACCACCAATGATTAGTACACAAATACAACAGGAATTCAGGAAAGGATGGAAAGAGTGACTAAGACTCAAGAAAGACAAGATGCAACAGTGAAATAACTATTAACAAAGATTTTGGCCAAAAAATCATCCAGGAAATAAATAACAAGATGACAAGCATGGAAAGCAGAATCAACCAAGCAGAAGAAAGAATCTCAGAGCCTAAAGACCAAAACATGGAATTAACCCAATCTGTTAAAAATATAGAAAGAAAATTCAGAGAGAACAAAGTCTTTAAGAGATGTGTGATTATATCAAGAGGTCGAACTTATGCCTGATCAGTATCCCAAAGAAGAAAGGGAAATGGAGAACACACGGGAACAAGTATTCCAGGAGTTATCCAAGAAAACTTTCCCCATCTCACCAGAGATACGACCATCCAAACACAAGAGATTCAGAGAACCCAAGAAAGACATCAAATGAGAAGATTAAATTCTACAAAACATACAGGGAGGAGCTGATACCAATTCTATTGAAAGTATTCCAGGCAAATGAGAAATATGGAACTCTCTGCAAATCATTTTATGAAGCTAACATCACACTAATACCCAAACTGGGCAAAGACCCAACAGAGAAAGAGAACTATAGGCCAATATCCCTGATGAACATAGATGCAAAAATTCTCAACAAGATTCTAGCAAATTGGATCCAAGAACACATCTCAAAAATTATCTACTATAACCAGGTAGGCTTCATCCCCATGTTGCAGGATCATAAATGTAATTAAGGCCATAAATGTAATTAAATACATCAACAGATGTAAAAACAAGGACCACATGATCATATCATTATATGCAGGAAAAATTTTTGACAAAATCCAGCATTCATTCTTGATAAAAATTCTTGAACACCTAGGTATAGAGGGAACATACCTCAAGATAATAAAAGCCTTCTACAATAAGCCTACAGCCAACATATTACTAAAGGGACAGAAATTGGAAGCAATTCTCCTGAAAACCGAACAAGTCAAAGCTGCCCTATCTCTCCTCTCCTGTTCAACATAGTGTTGGAAGTCCTAGCTAGAGCAATCAAGACAGAGAAATATCAGGCGTATCCAAATAAGAAAAGAGGAAGTTAAGCTATCCCTCTTTGTGGTTGATATGATCCTATACCTGGAAAACCTAAGGAAATTTGCCAAAAACCTCCTTACACTAATAAAGGACGTTGGCAAAGTCTCAGGGTGTAAAATCAATATGCAAAAGACAATCATTTTTTTTTTTTTTTGGAGTAAGAATCTCATTCTATCACCCAGGCTGGAGTGCAGTGGCACGCTCATGGTCACTGCGGTCTTGACCTGCTGGACTCAGGGAATCCTTCTGCCTCAGCCTTCCAAGTAGCTGGAACCACATACACACACCCACCACACCCAGCTAATTTTTTGACCGGGGCTGGTCTCAGGCAATCCTCTCACCTTGGCCTCCCAAAGTGCTGGGTTTATAGGCATGAGTTATTGCACCTGGCCGACAGTCACATTTTTTTTTTCATCCAACAAGAAGCCATAACTTTATTAATGATAGAAACAGTACAAATTTCAAACCAAGCGGCAGGTACTCTTTTGAATCACCAGGAAAAAAAGTCATTTTCAGATGTTTACATTGCTAATTCCATAATAGCATTTACAATATCATTACTATTGTTCTTCAGGTCTCAGACTGTTTTTGCTCTTGACACACTTGCTTGTGA
This sequence comes from Carlito syrichta, assembly GCF_000164805.1. Taxonomy (NCBI): domain Eukaryota; kingdom Metazoa; phylum Chordata; class Mammalia; order Primates; family Tarsiidae; genus Carlito; species Carlito syrichta. The sequence goes on from NW_007247394.1 coordinate 90,759, forward strand.
CATGACCAATTCTTTTTTTTTTTTTTTTTTTTTTGAGTTGGAGTCTCACTCGGTCGCCCAGACTGGAGTGCAGTGGCCGCTCCCGGCCACCGCAGCCTCGCCTGCTGGGCTCCGGCGATCCTTCCGCCTCAAGCCTTCCCAGTAGCCAGAATTACAGGCATGTGCTACCACGCCCGGCTGATTTTTTGATTTATTGTGGAGAAGAGGTCTCGCTGCCCGGGCGGGTCTCGAAGACATGACCAATTCTATGTCCTTCACATCCACACCTGTTTCATCAACCTCTCCCTCTTCACTCTCTTCTTGTGCAGTTGGAGTCTGAGTGTTTTCTTGAATGTTTGAGACAGTTTCACCTTGAACTTTGAATTTCTCAGCAGCTGCTAGCTGCGCTTGCTGAGATAAGTCTTCGATCTTGGCTTTCCCAAAAACTATGTAGGTATCTGAAGCTGGGCTCTTGTAGACATCTGGTTTTGTGATGACAAAGAGGATATTTTCAGATTTCTGGAACCCCTATAACCTGTCGAACACCCAGTTTGATCATAGCCTTCCGAGCTTTCTTTTCACTCTGACTCTGTTTTGCTTTGCTGTCTGGTCCTTCATCGATTTCAGTGCTGCTGCCAGCTGGGCTTGCTGTGTGGTTGCCTGTGTGGGATCTTGTGTCTCAAGCTCTTGTTTCTCATCACTGTCAGATTCTGTTCCAGACCCTGTTTCAGCCTGGGACTGTGGCAACTCCTACTCGGTCGCAGGCATGGTTTCTGTGGTTTTACCGGGCATGGAACCAAGATGGCGGCAGAAAGAGAGCCAGCCGGCAGTCGCATTTTTATGCATCAATGACAAACAGGCAGAGCAACTAAATAAAAAGTACAATCCCATTCCTAATGGCCACACACACACAAAAAATGGAAATACCTTGGCATCTTCCTAACCAGAGACGTGATAGAACTTTACAATGAATACTGTAAAACAGTGCTCAAAGAAATCAAAGAAGACACAAACAAATGGAAAAATATTCTATGCTTATAGATAGAAAGAATCAACATTGTTAAGATATCCATCCTACCCAAGGCAATCTACAGATTCAATGCAATATCCATGAAATTACCATCATCATTCTTTTCAGACCTGGAAATAACAATACAGAAATTTAGATGGAAATAAAAATAATCACAGGTAGCCAAAACAATCCTCAGCAAAATAAATCAAGTGGGAGGTATCACACTCGCAGACTTAAAACTTTACTAAAAGGCTACAGTAATCAGAACAGCCTGGTAATGGTACAAGAATAGGCACATAGACCAATGGAACAGAATAGAGATTCTGGAAGCAAAACCTCAATTTCTCAACCAACTCATCTTTGACAAAAGCTCCACCAACAACCACTGGGGAGAGGAGAACCTATTCAGTAAATGATGCTGGGAAAACTGGCTGATCAAATGCAGAAAAATGAAATAGGACCCTTACCTATTACCACACACAAAAATCAAGTCCAAATGGATCAAAGACCTAAACATAAAACCACAAACTATAAGAATCTTAGAAAATGCAAGCTGGGCTCGGTGGCTCAGCCTGTAATCCCGCGCCTTTGGGAGGCTGAGGTGAGTGGATTGCCTGAGCCCGTGGGTTCGAGACCCGCCTGGGCAGCGAGACCTCATCTCTACAATAAATCAAAAAATCCAGGCCGGACGTGGTAGCGCATGCCTGTAATTCCGGCTACTTGGAAGGCTGAGGCGGAAGGATCGCCGGAGCCCAGCAGGTCGAGGCTGCGGTGGCCGGGAGCGGCCACTGCGCTCCAGTCTGGGTGACAGAGTGAGACTCCAACTGAAAAAAAAAAAAAAAAAAAAGAAAATGCAGGCGACACCCTTATGGAAATTGGAATAGACAACCAATTCTTGATCAAAATCCCAAAAGCCCATGCCATAAGAGATAAGATTGACAAGTGGGACCTCATCAAACTGAAAAGCTTGTGCAAAGCCAAATAAACCATCAAGAGAGTGGGAAGACAGCCCACAGACTGGGAAAAGATATTTGCCAACTCTATGTCTGACAAAGGCCTAACATCTAGGATCTACAAGGAACTCAAATGTACAAAAAGGAAAAAAACAAACAGCCCCATTAAAAAGTGGGCAAAAGACATGATCAGACACTTTTCAGAAGAAGACATACAAGCCGCCAACGGACACATGAAAAAATGCCTAGCCTCGCTAATCATCAGAGAAATACAAATCAAAATCATACTGAGATACCACCTAACTCCAGTAAGAATGGCCATTATTAATAAAACAAAAAACAACAGATGTTGGTGAGGATGAGGAGAAAAGGGGACGCTTCTCCACTGTTGGTGGAAATGCAAACTGACTCAACCTCTATGGAAAATAGTGCAGCAGCTCTTAAAAGAACTAGAAATTGACCTTCCATACTACCTTGCAGTCCCCTTCTGGGAATATACCCAGAGGAACTTGAATTACTCTACAAAAAAATATACCTGCACACACATGTTTATTGTGGCACTATTTACAGTAGCAAAAACATGGAACCAATCATGTTGCCCATCTAAACTGCACTAGATTAAAAAAAATGTGGTACATATACATGATGGAATATTACGCAGCTATAAAGAAAAACAAAATTATGGACTTCACAGCAACTTGAATAGATTTAGAGTCTATCATTCTCAATGATCTATCACAGAAACAAAGAACGGTACCAAATGTTCTCACTCATAAGCAGACCCTGAACCTTTACCATAATACAATAAGAAAGGGATTGGCAGTAGCAGGACACTGCCATGTGAGGGAGGGTATGAACATAACGTCAATAAGGGTACCTGATCTCAAACCTGGTGAAGTGGGGACCAAAGGGAGGCCCAAACTTTACCTGTATGATGATCACTTGTATACCTAATTCTGAATTGTACCCCACTTCTTGAAAATAAAAAAATTAAAAAAAAATAAAATAAATTAAAAAAAATTCAATTTTATGTATATATCACACTTAAAAAAACCCCATTCATCTGTTGATAGGTATTTGAGTTGCTTCCATATTTTGGCTATTGGAAACAATAGTGACATGAACATTGGTGCACAGATATAATTTTTGAAACTCTACTTCTAATGTTTTTGAAATATTCCCAGAAGTAGAATTGCTGGATCATACTTTTTTTTTTTTGAGGAATTGCCATAGTGTTTTTCAAACAGGCTGCACCATTTTGTACTTCTACCATGAAAGTTTCCATTTCTCCATATTTTTGCCACCACTTGTTAATTTTCCACCCTTTTTTGATAGTAGCTAAACTAATGGGTATGAAGTGATATCTCATTGGGGTATTGATTTGCATTTCCCTAGTGATTAATGATGTTGAACATCTTTTCATATGCTTATTGATTATTTGGATATCATCTTTGGAATAATGTCTGTTAAGTCCTTTGTCTGTTTTTAAAATTAACATTTATTTTTATATCACTGAGTTATAGAAGTTCTTTATATGTTCTGGCTATTAACTCCTTATCAGATACATTATTTGCAAATAGTTTTCCTCATTCTGTAGGTTGCCTTTTCACTCTGCTGATTATATCTTTTTGTTTCTTTTGAGTTGGGATCATACTCTTTCTCCCAGGCTGGATTGCAATGGCATGATCATGGCTTACTGTAGCCTTGACCTCCTGGACTCAGGCAATCCTTCTGTCTCGGCTTCCTGAGTAACTGGGACTATAGGTGTGCACCACCACACCTGATTAATTTTTGATTTCTTATAAGGACAAGATCTTCCATGTTGTCCAGGCTAGTCTTGAACTCTTGGGCTCAAGTGATCCTCCTACCTCAGCCTCTAAGAGTGCTCAGGTTACAGGCATGAGCCATCGCTCCTGGCCTGATTATGTCCTTTGACGCACAGAAGTTTTAAGTTTTGTTGTAGCCCAATTTGTCTATTTTTACTTTTTGTGCTTTTGGTGCTCTCTTCAGGAAATCCTTGCTAAATCCAATGCCATGAAGCTTTTCCTCCGTGTTTTCTTCTAGGAGTTTTAGGATTTTAGTTTTTATGTTTAGGTCATCGATCCATTTCTACCTCATTTTGGTATATGATGTAAGGTAAGGGTCCAACTTCATTCTTTTGTATGTAGATATCCAGTGTTTCCAACACTATTTGTGGAAGAGATTGTCATTTCCCCATTGAATGATCTTGACACCCTTGACACCTATTGAATGATCTTCAACCTTGTTGAAAAACATTTGTCCATGTATGTGAGGATTTATTTGCAGGCTCTGTGTTTTATTCCATTTGTCTATATGTCTGTCTTTATGCTGGTATCATGCTGTTTTGATTATTGCAGTTTTGTAATAAATTTTGAAATCAGGAAGTATGGAGCCTCCAATTCTGTTCTTTTTCAAGATTGTTTTGACTATTTGTAGGTTCTTAAGATTCTGTGTGAATTTTGTAATGAATTTTTCTATTTCTGCAAAAAAGTAAGATTTTGATAGGAATTGCATTAAATCTGGAGATTATTTGGGGGTAGTATTGATATCATAGCAATAGTAAATTTTTAAACTCATGAACATGGATGTCTTTCAATTAATGTGTCTTTAATTTTTTCATGAATGTTCTGTAGTTTTCAGTGTATAAGCCTTTTGCCTTGTTGGCTTAGTGTTCATATGCATTTTATTTTTTGATGCTATCATAAATGGAATTGTTTTCTTAATTTCCTTTTCAGATTGTTTAAGGAGACTTAGTTGTGTCACTTATTTTCTTAAACAATAAGAAATGTAAGCAGTTAGACATTATTCCAAAGATGACATCCACATGATCAATAAGCACATGAAAGCATTTTACTTTTTCAAAATCATATGGGCATGCAGTAAAAAATTCACACAGTGTAGCAGCCTATGCAGTAAAAAATAAGACTTTCTCCATACTTGACCTCCAACCCTAAACTATCCTTTCCAAAATCCTTGCTAGTTTCTTGTGACACCTTTTAGAGATATATGAAAAGATGAGGATGAGCAGTATATACCATTAGACTTCTCTTTTTCTTTTAAACTTAATATATCTTGGAGATAGTTCTATATCAGCACACCAAAAATGATCTCATTCTTTGCAAAGGCTATCTACATTGTAGTTGCATTCTTCACCTTTGTCAAAAAATATTTTCAAAAAATAAGTGAGAGACATTTAGATGATTTCCAGTTTTTGCTACTAGGAAGAATTCTTCAGTAGACATCTTTATGTTTGTATCTTTGAACATGTGTGAATGTATCTCTAGAATAAGTTCTTGGATATTTTTCTAGAATGGCAATGGCTGGGTCAAGATTATGTGCATATAAGATTTTGGAAAATTATATGGTATTTGCACCAATTTCCAGACCTGCTGATTGTAAATAAGGATGAAAGTTTTCTCCTATATTCCTGGCAACAGCATTTTAATTTTTGTCAATTGTATTGGCAAAATAATGACATTTAAAAATGGTTTAATATACATTTGCATAATTATGAGTCATGTTCTGTATACCTTGAAAAGATTTTCCTTTCTGCGAAAAACATTGCATATTTCATGCACACTTATTTATTGGGTTGTTGAACTTTTCTCATTAACTTGTAAGAACTTGTAGTAGACAACATTAGTCCTTTAGGCATATGTGTCACAATTATTTTTTTTCAGTTTTTTTTTTCTAATTTTTTTGAGTTGGAGTCTCACTCTGTCACCCAGACTAGAGGGCAGTGGCTGCTCCCGGCCACCGCAGCCTCGACCTGCTGGGCTCCGGCGATCCTTCCGCCCCAGCCTTCCAAGTAGCTGGAACTACAGGCACCCGCTACCATGCCC
>NW_007247394.1:96900-104386 GCF_000164805.1 Carlito syrichta
CAAGTTGCCCAGGCGGGTCTCGAACCTGTGGGCTCAGGCGATCCACTCACCTCAGCCTCCCAAAGGTGCGGGATTACAGGCTGAGCCACAGATCTCCACTTTTTTTACTTTGTTTATGGTGGTCATTTATGCAGACATTTTACATTTCTGTAGAATCAAATTTTTAAAATGTGTGGTTTTTGAATTTCATATCATGCTTCAAATCAACTTTTCTATTCCAAAAATGTAAAAATCAATTATCTCATATTTTCTGCTAGTGTTTTCACTTTTTAAATAATGTTTAAATATTTTATCTATTTAGTGTTTTATATATGCAGCATTTATTTTGGGGTAAGAAGTGAATTGGGGATCTAGATTTATTTTCCCCAGACGACTAGCTAGTTGTCTTAAAACTTTTTATTGAAAAGAATCTATTTTTTTCCCCCAATGATTGAACTGCTACCTTTTTCACATAATACATTTTCATATGTAGTTAGGTTTATTTCTAGACTCACTATTCTTTTCTGTCTGTTTATGCACCTGGACCAAATTATTTTAATTACTGTAGCTTTATAATTCCCTAGAATGAGCTTTATTCATTCAAGAAATATTCTATTGATACATTATTGAGATTATATAAAATTTATAGGTTGATTTAAGGTGAAGTGACAACTTTACAATATTTAATCCTTCTTCAAAAAACAGGGTTGCCTTTCCACTCATTCAGGGTTTTCTTTCATCTTCCTCTTTAGTGCCTTAGAGTTTTCTTTTTATAGATTCTGCTCTTTTAAAGTTTATTCCTGGATATTTTATCTTTTAAAACTCCTATTTATAAATGAGAATTTTTTTTCCATTATGTGATCTAATTGGGATATTTGTATACAGAAAGGTATTGTTATTTGCATATAAAACTTAAATACTCCCTTCACTGTGTTCTTTTTATTTTCCTAATAGCATTTTCATTGATCCTCTTGGGTTTCTAGGTATAGAACCACATAATGTACAAATAATAATTATTTTTCCTTCTCCTTTTCAATTTTAACTATCACAATTCTGAAGCTTACTGGAGCATCTAGAACAATGTTAAATAGTGGTAATGGCAGTGGGTATCTGATTTTACTCCAGACTTTAATGGGAATGCTTTGGTGATTCACTATTATACATGATGATTACTTTTTCTTTATATAGTTTTTAAAAATCACATTAAAGTTGTCTTTTCCCTTGTATTTTAATAGTTTTTTTTTCAACAAAGGCTGAATGTTGTGTTTTATCTAATACCTTTACCAGCATCTTTGAAAATGATCATATATGTTTTTCTAAGTTGATATGTGATTGTAGTGAGTCCCTAATGTTGAGCTATCTTTGCATTTTATTTTTTATTTTTATTTATTTATTTTTTTGAGTTGGAGTCTCACTCTGTCGCCCAGACTGGAGTGCAGTGGCCGCTCCCGGCCACCGCAACCTCAACCTGCTGGGCTCCGGCAATCCTTCCACCTCAGCCTTCCAAGTAGCCGGAATTACAGGCATGCGCTACCACGCCCGGCTGATTTTTTGATTTATTGTAGAGATGGGGTCTTGCTGCCCAGGTGGGTCTCGAACCCGCGGGCTCAGGCAATCCACTCACCTCAGCCTCCCAAAGGCGCGGGATTACAGGCTGAGCCACCGAGCCCGGCTATCTTTGCATTTTAAATCTTAGTATATTATTCTTTTAGTGTGCTGCCAGATTCTAAGTGCTGATATTTTATTCAGGATTTTCACATTACTATTCATAAGTGAGTTTTGTTCTGTATTTTTTTTTTTAACATGCTATCTTTGACAGATTTTGGTGTCAAAGTTTTGCTAGCTTTGTAAAAAGAGGTTGGAAATATTCCTTTAAGACTCTGAACAGCTTAACATCTGTTTTGTGAAGGTTTGGTAATTTTCCTTTGTGAAGCCACCTGGGTCTTCTACATTTTGGGTGGCTAACTCTTCGGTTACTTTTTGAATTACTTCTAAAATTAGTGTTTAGACTCTTGCCTCTTCCTGGATCAGTTGTGACTATACTTTGCTAGGAAGTCACCTATTTCATCCCAGTCTTCCAATTTTTGTTTTTTTTGTTTAAGTTAGGGTCGCACTCTGTCACCTGGGGTGTAGTGGGCCATCAAGGCTCACTACAGCCTCAAGTTTCTGGGGTCACATGATCCTCCCGCCTCAGTCTCCCAAGAAGCTAGGACTACAGACATGCGCCACAACATCCAGATTATTTTTTGTTTATTCGTAGAGACGAGATCTTGCTATATTGCCCAGGCTGGTCTTGAATTCCTGGGCTCAAGTGACCCTCCTCCTTTGTTCTCTCAAAGTGCTAGGATTACAGGTGTGAACCACAATGCCTGAACTCCAGTTCTCAACTTTACATGGAATTAAATAATTTTTTATGATTCTTTGAATTATCTCTTATTGTTTTCCCATCATTACTTGATATTTTGCACATTTAAAAAATATAATATGTTTTCTCCTTTTTTGTTTATTAGATTAGGTGATATATCCATTTTATTATATTTCTTCTAAAAATTCCGGCTCTTGGATTCATTTGCTTGTCATAACTTTTTGTTTTTAAATCATTAATTTTTTTGCTTTAAATTGACTTAGTTTTTTATCTTTGATTTCTTTAGATTAAGTCTATTTATTATTGTTCTTTTTTTAAATTTTGGAAGCTAGTCTAACTTTTTGCTCTCTCCAGTCTAATAATATATGTATTTTAAGCTTTGATTTTCAACCAGAGTATTTCTTTTGCTTTATTCTATCGGCACTCACACATAATTTTCATCATTGTAGATAATTAAAAATTTGATGTAGATTTTTTCTTTGATTAAAATTTATTTAAGACACACTGTTTCAGGTGCAATGCATTTCTTACTTATTGTATTCTTATTATTTTTTGGCTTTATTGCTTTGCAATTAGGGAATGCTATCTCAGGTGTCTCTGTAAAAATTTTGTTGTTTTATTTGCAGCATCCTTCACCCAATCATTTTTTGTTTATTTTTACATGGAATGTCTCTTTCTTCCTTTTACTTCCAACCTTTCTGAAGAAATTTGTTTCAGATACATATCATATGTAACATATAGTTGGGCTTTACATTGTGATCCAGTCTTAGAATTGTTCTTTAAGTATCTTAATGTGAGGATTCCCCAGGCCTGACACAAAGATTCTAGAGCAAGCAATTTATTTGGGAGATAACCCAGGAGGTACCAGAAGGAAAGCAGGAAGTAAGACATGGAAGAGAAGACAGCCAATACAGGTACGGGAAAAATTAGGTGACTACCTGATTCTTCTGGGGACCTCTGGAAGACTGCAGCGAACCCACCTCTGCATTATCTACCCAAGAGGTATGACCTGGGATATTTACCCACTTACTCACTCCCTTCTTCATTAGCTGAGAGCAGGTTCCTGAGGTAGTAGTTTCCTGGCAGTTCTGTCTTGCCCCTTGTGTGGGCTAAATATGCTCTGGTCGCCAGATAAAGCCCTTGGGCACTGTCCCGGTGCTTGTAGTAAGACACCATTGATCCATATGAAAATGGTGAGTACTGGGGGGGTTATTAGCAGGGCACTGAGAGCATCCACTCTGAGAGGGAACCTTATCTTTGCAGTGTGAGGAAGCTTCTGGAATGCTGAGAATATTATTCAGAGATACCTGGGCACTGACATGCCTTTTTTTAAAAAATTGAATAAGTTGTCTCAAGAGTTGGAGACCCTGAAATCTTTAAATAGTTTCTATTAAGGGCACACATTATTTATGCATATTCTTCTTGTAAGTCCCGTATGGAGCAGCAAAAATTGAGCTTCTCAGTTGTGGTAGGGCTTAGCCTTGTAGGCAGCATCACTAGAAGTTGCATGCCCATCTAGGGTTTCTAAGGGTAAAGGGAAGCCCTATCAGAGTCTAATGGTCATTCCACATCTGTTAATTTTAGAAATATATTTTTAATGAAATAAATCAGGAATTAATCTTACAATGGGTGTGTGTATCTTTTAATTTTAAGCTTACTCGAACTATTGCTATCCTATTAACATTTCTGGGAAAACAACTGTGTCTTAGACTGTCCTATTTTATGCTATGCGTTCTGTGTTTAAGGCAGTCCCTGCCACTGCCCATTTTTCTCTTCCTCTCCCTTTCCCCCTCATCATCCTCCTCCTCTTCCTCTCCCACCTGCTCCTTTTTCTTATTCTCTTTCTTGTTCTATAGCTTGCTTTATGGTATTTTCTTTGGTCTATGTGTTAAAAGAAAAAAAAATTGACAAATTAAATTCAGCAGAGTTTATCTGAAGAGAGATGATTTATGAATTGAGCAGCAATGAGAACCAGGAGAGTTTTGGAGAACTTCACCCAGCAATGTGGGAAGTGATGAACAGAAACAGCTTGACTGGTTACAGTGAGTATTTGCCTTATTTGGGCATGGTATGATCTGTTGGCAGTCTGTGATTGGCTGAACTTTGACTGCTGTGACTGGCTGTGATTCAACTGTCTGTTACAAGAATATACTCTTGAGTTAAGTGCAGTTCACCATGTATGGAGGCAGCTTTAGGACAAATCTAATTTAATTTTAAAAACCTCCCCCTTTTGGTAAGCCTCTCAATTTTGAAAGACTGACCACAATATTGGTCATTGATGCTACTCTATGTCATCATCATAATAGATTTGTTTGGTCTCAGTGTGAAATTCATAATTCATGATGTTGTCAGTGGTATGATTCTTTATGATTTCATCATTCTAACCATAGTGAGACCATTTGATGTAAAACATATGGCTCAATACAAGCATTTAAGCCTCTTGGGAAAATACAGCATGCCAGAAAGTCTATTATGATGGCTATCGGGAGGATGATATTAAGAGACTGAAGTATACTCCTTAACAGGAGCCCCCACAAATCAAACCAATTAAAACCAAATATATCAAAAAAGAGCCAGAAGATAAATCTACTTGTTTTAACCAAGTAGCTTATTTGTTAATTTCTTGCAACTGAGTTTCTACCTTATCAGATATATTTATCAAAGTGCAGCAGGAGGTGTTAGCTATCACCCACCTATCACCCACATTCCCCGCTGTCCAGCTAGCAGATCATTCAAGGCAATCATGTTATCTAAAACAATTTTAGCAAAATAATTTAAAGAAATTTGTTGGGTTACTACTACCTTTGCAGTAGAATCAGCCATAGTAGATAATGTTTGTGACAGATTTCTAATTATAACTTCATTTATATTTGAACCAAGCCAGGGAAAAAAATTTTTATCAAAACTCATCCATTTAGAGGGATTTACACCTGCTGGCAGATGTCTCTTTATTCTATAGTGCAAATTATTTTTTTTTGAGTTGGAGTCTCACTCTGTCACCCAGACTGGAGTACAGTGGCCGCTCCTGGCCACTGCAGCCTTGACTTGCTGGGCTCCAGTGATCCTTCTGCTTCAGCCTTCCAAGTAACCAGAACTACAGGTGCGCTACCACGCCTGGCTAATTTTTTTGATTTATTGTAGACATGAGGTCTCACCAAGTTGCTCAGGCAGGTCTCGAACCCGCGGGCTCAGGCAATTCACTCACCTTGGCCTCCCAAAGTGCGGGATTACAGGCTGAGCCACCGAGCCCAGCCTATAGTGCAAATTAAGAGTTGTAGACCAATGTTCAGTTCTCAGTTGGCTATGGAATGACATTAATACTGTTAGAATTCCTAATCCACAATGCCCCTCATTTTCCATTTATTGGGACATGAAGTTACCCACATGTATGGTTCGTTGTTAAATCCTGCACAGATAAAAATACATCCTAGAGGAGCTCAACAGGTAGTTGTCTATGGGATAGTTTGTGCATTAGGGGTAACCAAGAGGGAACCAAAAGTATAATCTGTTTAAGCTCCCTTATTGAAACATTGCTTGGTTGGAATATACTGGCAACTGAGGGATTAGACTGTCAAATTATGCTTCTTTTTTTCTTATTAGATTTCTGGCATAATTTAACAACAAAATCCTCACTAATGGTTTTGCTTAAACTTAGATTAAAACAAGAAATCTGAATATAAGAAATCTAAAAATCTAACCCTATAGAAAGGACTAGATGTGCAATTAGAACAAATAGTCAAACTTGGACTGTCAGTGAAATTTGTTGCAGGGTGAGCCAGAGAGTCTTTAAGGTCATGTAAGGATTTAAGTTCTCTGCAGAAGCTGTTGATTATTAAATGTTAAGTATCTCATTATTATACCACAATTAAACACAGGGAAAAGAGGAAAGGAAACATAGCTTTTGTGGTAACAGAGAAGTCTTTTTTTTTAAAATACAGAGTCTTGCCTTGTCACAGGCTGGAGTGCAGTGGTGTGAACATACCTCGCCATAAACTTGAACTTCTCAGCTCAGACACTCCTCCTGCCTCATACCAGGCCTGATAAAAGAGAGAAGTCTTGATCCAGGATCTAGGGAAAATTGTCCATGTCTAGGATTCCATCTACTTCTGGAGGTAAAAATTCTCTGCTCAACTCTACCTAGAGGTCTCTAATGAATGTACAATCCCAAGAGTCTGGAGGGATTGCTATGGTTTGGATATTTCCCTCAAATTTCATGTGTTGGAGGCTCAATCCCCAAATTATATGTTTATAGTATTTGGAGGTGGGACTTTTGGGAGGTAATTATAATTATATAAGGTCATCAGAGTGAGGAGTCTACGATGGGACTGTTGACTTTATAAAAAGAGGAAGAGAGACCTGAGTTGACACACTCTTGCCCTTTCACCATCTAACACCATCCACCATGTTATAATATAGCATGAAGACCCTCACAAGATGCCAATGTTATGCCCTGGAACTTTACAGCCTCCAGAATTGTAAGAAATACACTTCTTTTCTTCATAAATTATGCAGTCTCAGGTATTCAGTTATTGCTATAGAAAACAAACTAAGACAGCCTTCTTGAGTTGAAATATGTGAGTCCAAACCTTGAGGCTTCTACGTTTTGTTTTGTTTTAGAGAGAAGGCCTTGCTATATTACCCAAGTTGGCCTCAAACTCTTGGGTTCAAGTGATCCTTCTGTTTCAGCCTCCAGAATAGCTGAGACTACTCTGGCATGTACTATTTGTGCCCAGCTAACCCTAAAGTTTTGCTGCATATAAGAACTTGATATAGTCTCCTTCAATGGAGTTCAAGAACAATCTTTCTCTGGTATCTTTTCCAGAAGACCCAGCTTCTGGGTTCTAGATTGTGAACTGTCTGGTTGTTATCACTTGGTGGATCACAAAAGGTTTCTTTTATCTGAGAAAACATACTTTGGCATAATGCATTAAAATTTTGCAATATTAAGTCATGGCAGAGTTTATAAGAGAAGGAAATACATGAGGTTCTATTTAAAAAAATTTTTTATATCAATAGCTTTAGGGGTACGAGTGGTCTTTGGTTACATGGATGTACTGTACAGTGGTGAAGAAACCTGGGCTTTAAGTGTACCCATCACCCCCACTAGTGGACATTGTACCTGAGAGGTGATTTTTCTTTTCT
>NW_007247394.1:104521-145130 GCF_000164805.1 Carlito syrichta
GGGTCTCGAACCCGCGGGCTCAGGCAATCCACTCACCTCAGCCTCTCAAAGGCGCGGGATTACAGGCTGAGCCACCGAGCCCGGCTGAGAGGTGATTTTTCCTCCCTCATTCCTTTCCCATCCTTTCCCTCTGAGTCTCCAGTGTCCATTATGATGAGGTTCTATTATTAGGGGCATAGGGCTTCCAGTAACTATTTCATAAGGGGTCAAGCTGTGTTTTTCACTGGGGCATATCTGATTTCTATTGAAGTCAATGGTAATACATTTGGCCATGGGAATCTAGACAATTTAGTTAGCTTTGCCTATTGTCATTTGCTGTAATACCTTATTTAACTGTTTTATAACTTGCTCATAGAAATAAGAACCTCTATTGCTGGAGATTTCTTCAGGAATGCCCCATAAGCGTTCTAACAACATTTTAGCTATTTTTATAACATTGGCCTTCCTGCGTGGGAAAGCTTCCATACAACCAAAAAATATACATCGAGGTGGCGATTTGTGAAAATCCATCTGAGAGTGTTCAAATGATCCAGGAGGTCCCTGAGATGTATCATCCAAGGTTTTTTATTGTCTTGTAAGAATTATGGGTTTGACAAAACAAATATAAACCACTTTATAAGGTTATAAACCACTTTAGAATTACAGAACAGTCACTCAACCGATGTTTTCCTATAATTTGTATCATTTTATCTACTCTATGATGAGTCATAGGGTAAAGAGTTTAAATATGAAAAATTTAAGGTCTCAGAAATGACTTGGCAGCCACCAGCCTCTCCATGAATCCATGCTTAACATTGGATTTACATCCTCTTAAATAGCAGTTTTTGTTTTTCCAATTCAGGTGCATAGCACTGTTTATTAAATAGGTTATCATAGGTAATTTGACTTGGATTAATCTTATGGAGTTCATTCAAATAGCATGTCTTGCTAATTTTAGTACTGCCTAATAGCATGATGATCTGTCAAAGCATTTCCTTGGTATTCAATTAATTCTTGTTCTGCTTGATGTTGGGTTAACAGTTTATGAAGCCAATCAGTTTCTTCTTTAGAATTTGGGAATTTGTATCCAGTCTGATTGTATGATCTTAAAGTTATCAGAAACTTGTACTTGTCAGAATCCTTTTCATAAATTTACTTCAAAGATGGTACACTATAGGTTTATAGTTGCTTGCAATAGCTTTCAGGAAAGTACTAGAATAAAAACAATAAACTCTTTGTGAGTGGCAAGATTAAAATGTCTATGATTAAAGCTTGGATGGGAGTTCATTATAACATGATGCAATTTACAAGAATATTTTGGTTATTTTTTAGCAATATAACATTTTAAGACGATAACGAGGATTGTGACTGATCAGTATTGTATTAGGACTACTAGATTTCTATAAATTCCATATAACTTCTAAAACACATGTTAATAACACATCCATGCAAATATAACTCAAACAAGGGTTAACATTACTTATTATTTGACAATGTTTCCCATATAATTTAATATATCAGATAAACCCAATTGATTTAATAGCTCTCTTTTTATAAAAAGAGACATCCTTTTAAAGTGTTCTAAGCACCTATCTGGAAGGCCCCAGAGTAAATTTGAGGTCAAGAGAAAGATTTTGGAAATTTATAATTAGACAATATTGAAATCTGTCAATAATAGAAAGGGTTTAAAACACTTAATCCTAGTGTGGGCAACATAGCAAAACTCAGTTTCTGTAAAATATTAACAAAATTATCTGGGTATGTTGATGTGTATCTATAGTTCTAGCTACTCAGGAGGCTGAGGTCAGAGGACTACTTGAGCCCAGGAATTTTAAGTTACAGTGAGCTGTGATTATGCCACTGAACTCTAGCCTGGGTGACAGAAGGAGACTTTTTCTCTCTAAAAAAAAAAAAAAAAAACCAAACAAAATAAAGCAAAAATAAAATAAAATAAAATAAAAAAAAGCACCCACTTGATCAAAATAGGATCTCAAGTAATTATGAAATAATAGTCATTCATGCAAGTACACTGTTAATTAAAGTACTTTAGAGGCAAATACAAAAAGTTATATAGTTGTGAAAAAAAACTTAGTTTTTTTTTTTAAAGGGAGGAATTAGTTTTCTTAAGTGACCAAAAATCTAATAAAGACAATATGAAGTGCAATAAATAATCTGGATAAAACACATAATCTTTGTTTCCTGGGATAATTACTAGAAACATTAAAAAAAACTTTCAAAATTTTCTATTAAGAGCAGACAAATACCCAAGAAAATCTTGTTGATTTAACACAGGGAACCACATTCTTAAAAGAATGTGTACGTTTAATATTAATCCTCAATATTTACAGAAACTTATAAATAATCACTTTTTAATCTTAGCTTGTTCACACATAATGCCCCTTTCACAAGATTTACCTTCTAAAAGCCTTCTATAGCTTTCTTATCCATTCAGCTATTTTAAAAATTTAAAAAAAATTTTAAAGATGTGGGGTACGATTCAGGGTTAGGTATGCAAATGTTCATTATGCAGGTACCCTTGTTGATGAGGTGTGCCTCCCTCCCCTGGCAGTTTCCCACTAAGGTCAGTCCCACCCCCACCCTTCCCTGGCAGTTTCCCACTTCTGCCAATCCTTTTCTTATGGTATTCTGATAATTGTTCAAGGTCCACTTATAAGTGAGAACATGTGGCACTCAGTTTTTTGTTTCTGTGATAGGTCACTCAGTATTGTAGATGCTAAGTTCATTCAGGTTGCTGTGAAGTTCATAATTTTGTCTTTCTTTATGGCTGCATAGTATTCCATCGTGCATATGTACCATATTTTAAAAATTCAGTCCTCTTTTGATGGGCAACATCGTTGGTTCCATGTTTTTGCTATTGTGAACAATGCTGCAATAAACATACATGTGTAGGTATCTTTTTCATAGAGTGATTTGAGTTCATCTGGGCATATTCTCAGTAAGGGGATTATGAGGCTGTACGGAAGGCTGATTTTTAGATTTTTTGGGAATTGCCAAACTGTTTTCCATAGAGGCTGTATTAGTTTGCACTCCGACCAACAGTGTAGAAGTATTCTCTTTTTGCTGCATCCTCTCCAGCATCTGTTGTTTTATGAGTTATTGATGATGGCCATCCTGACTGGAGTTAAATGGTATCTCAGTGTGGCTTTAATTTGCATTTCTTTAATGACTAGTGAGGCTGAGCTTTTTTTCGTGCATCTGTTGGCCGCTTGTATGTCTTCTTTTGAGAAGTGTCTATTCATATCTTTTGCCCACTTTGCAATGGGGTTGTTTGTTTTTTTCTTTACAGCACATTTGAGTTCCTTGTAGATCCTAGATGTTAGACCTTTGTCAGACATACAGTTGGCAAATATTTTTTCCCTGTCTCCTTGTTCTCTTGATGGTTTCTTTGGCTTTGCAGAAGCTTGTCAGTTTGATGAGGTCCCACTTGTCTATCTTATCTGTTAAGGCATGGGCAGTTTGGGTTTTGATCAGAAATTGGTTGCCAGTTCCAATTTTCATAAGGGTGTCTCCTGCATTTTCTAAGAATCTTATAGTTTGAGGTTTTACATTTAGTTCTTTGATCTATTTAGAGTTGATTTTTTGGTGTAGATTCAGGTATTTTTGTCCTGTACTTTTCCTTTTCTCATTTTGGAACCACCAATCATTCTACTTGAGGACAAAAATTATTATTTTTTCTCTTAACAAAACAAAACGTTTCATACCTTTCTATTTTCCTTACCATATGGAGTTACTTGCATATGGAGTTATTTCCCTTATTCTTTCTAGTAGTTTTAGTTACATATATTGATTAGAATTCATAGACCTAGTGACCTTAATTTCCAGGGAACACTAGGAAGTAAGCAATTGTGAACTGTCTGTCACACTAACAATCTATAGATTGGAAAACCTGAGAATCATAATTTCTAGAAGCATGTGCTTTCTCTAGTACAATTTGTCAATGTGGCACAAAACATGTTTACTAACAGTCCCAAATATCTATAGTCTCTCTGTAAGAAACTGTGGAAGAGGCAAAATTTTATCTCTATCCTCAGAAATTTTTTTTCCTAGACCTAAGGATTGCATTGTTATTTGTACAAATTTGCCTCAGCCTCAACTTTTCATTTCTGATAGTAAAATATAGGGAGGGAATCTTTCACATGGGAGTTATATCTTATACCTATTTAGCTCATTTAAGAAAAATTATGCTTTGACTGGTCATGAAGATGAGACATTAAACAGCTAGCCATTACATTATTATTTTTTGTTGATAAATTTTATAATGTAAGATAATATAGGCTCACTTTACCAGCAAAGCTAAGTAGGAAAAGTCATCCATCTGTATTATAGTTAATGTCGCCAACGCTGAAGAAATGTCTGTTTTAATTAGACCACAATATTTTTATTTACCAATGATTATCCAGGTCATGTGAACTTGAAAAGCATTTGGGTTAGTTCTGAGAAAATGCTTAATTTATGTAAGCACTTATTTTTCTTTAAGTTAATTAAATAGCTCTCTTCTACTAGTTTAACTTTGTCAATAACATAAGGAGATAGAAAAATACACATATATTTCATACATACAGACATACATAAACATGTAGACATAAATACATCTTACGGTTTTCATTATAAAATTTTAGCCATATGTATAAATGTATAAAAATACAAGCATTTTGTATGCCTGGACTCAGCATGGATACTTCTAATTTTACTTTATACTCAGAGATACTTTTTTTTGAATTGAGGTCTCACCCTGTCACCCATTTATTTTTTATTTTTTATTTGCTTTTTTGGTTTTTTTTGAGTTGAAGTCTCACTCTGTCGCCCAGACTGGAGTGCAGTGGCTGCTCCTGGCCACCGCAGCCTCGACCTGCTGGGCTCCGGCGATCCTTCTGCCTCAGCCTTCTGAGTAGCCGGAATTACAGGTGCGCGCTGCCAAGCCCGGCTAATTTTTTGATTTTATTGTAGAGATGAGGTCTCGCCTGCCCAGGCGGGTCTCGAACCCGTGGGCTCAGGCAATCCACTCACCTCAGCCTCCCAAAGGCGCGGGATTACAGGCTGAGCCACCGAGCCCGGCTCCTGTCACCCATTTAGAGTGCGGTGGCACTATCATAGCTCACTGCAGCCTCGATCTCCTGGGCTCAGGTGATCCTTTCGCCTCAGCCTCCTGAGTAACTGGGACTAAAGATATGTAGCACCACAACCAATAATTTTTAAACAATTTTTTTTGTAGAGATGGGTCTCGCTATGTTGCCCAAGTTGGTCTTGAACTCCTGGGCTCAAGCAATCCTCCTGCTTTGGCCTCCCAAAGTACTAGAATCACAGGTGTGAGCCACTGCGCCTGGCTGGCTCATTCTTTTTTTGTCTAAGATTGAATGACTGATCCATAAGTTTTTTTTTTCTCCCTGCTAAGAAAGAGCTTGGGGCATAGTAAAGATAATGACAATGAAGAGATGGACAGAACTGGGAAAACCTATCATCAGCAAGGGTTTGAGAAGAAGAATTTATGTCAACTGAGTGGTCCCTATAAAAGAAGTAGGATAAAACAGAGAGGACTAATTCTTGCAAGTGTTTTTTTCTGAATATGGTAAGTAACGTTTGGAAAGATTTGGACATGGGAAACTTTCAGACTTGATCTCAGTTCTCCACCAAAAAAAAAAATTCTTTTTCTCTCTGAGAAGTTGGTTGATTATTGTTCTAGGAGTGAAGTTTTGGGGACTTCCTCTAGTGGGGAAACAGTTCAGGCTAAAGGGAATGGCTAGTGGAAAAATGGACAGTTACTCTTCCAATGGACTGGCTGTTTACAATAATGGCAGATATCTTAGGACACAGGCTTCTTTAGTGTGGGGCCTTTGAGTTTTGATTTAAAATATGTACAAGAAGATCCTCTTGGTCCCTGTAGCCGCTGTAGTTACAAATGCATGTGTCTCTTTGCCTTAGTAAGGAGCTTCCCAATTGTGACTACTGTAACTAAGTTGCTTTTGATAAGGTTAACCTATCTCTCTAGAAAAGTACAGGTCAACAAGCTGTATTTTGTCGGGGCATAGTAAAGGTAATGGCAATGAAGAGATGGACGAGTTGGGAAAGCAGATAGTCAGCAAGGGTTTGAGAAGGAGAATTTATGTCAACTGAGAGGTCTCCATGGAAGAAGTAGTTCTAGACTTCTTGGATCCAGAAAAACTAATGATTCCCTGTCTTCTAGTAACCTTACCTATCTACAGAACCCAGTTCATTTGTCTGACCCAGTTAGACACTAGAGGTCTTTATACAGGACCCAGTCTTATTTCCGCCACAACTTCCAAACCCAGCCTGAGTCAGAAATGCTCAAATAAACTTGGAGAACTCAAAACGCAGCTTTGTAGAGCTTGAATCTGAGAGAGAACTCACTCATGACTCCAGCTACTGTGAGAGAGCATTGGGGACAATGAGCCTGGCAAGTACCTAGGCTTGGTCCCTTGGCTGTCCTGGGGGGTCACTGGAGGCCTACTTTGACTCCCATTTCTGATGCCAAACCGCTAAAAAAACTTTGGACAAATGAAATTTAGCAGAGAATGTGTCAGCAAAGAATGATTCAAGAATCAGGCATCACTCAGAACTGGGAGACATTCAGAGAACACCAGCAATAGAGGTAGACAATATTTATAGAAAGAAAGAAGTGACATACAGAAACAACTTGATTGGTTACAGCTAGGTGTTTGCCTTATCTGGGCTGGTGTGATGAGACATTTGCCTTATATAGACACAGTGTGATCAGTTGGCAGCCTGTGACTGGCTGAAACTCAAGGCAGTAATTGTCTGAGACTCAGCTATTTGTTACAATATACTTAGATAGGTTGCAGTTGGTTTCCATACTAACTAAGTCTGCTATGGTTGGAGGCAGATTTTGACCAAATTTAATTTAATTTAGCATATGTTTGTATGTTTATGTGTGGTTTTCTGATAACTTGAGAAGCACACACGCTTTTAAAAAATTTTTTTTAATTTTGAAGATGTGGGGTACATTTCAGGGTTAGGTATACAAATGTTCATTATGTAGGCAAGCATACACTCTTAAAAAATAATTTACATACCATAGGATGCACCCATTTAAAGGGTAGAGTTGGGTGAATTTTGACAAATGTATACATGTGCAACCACCACCCCAAAATTTCCCTTATCCCGCTTTGTGATCAGTCTCCTCTCTATTTCAGCTTCAAGCAACCACTGATTCGCTTTCTGTATGATAGATCAATTTTACTTCCTTTAGAAATTCATATAAATGGGATTTTACTCTTTTTTGTCTACTTCTTTCCCCAAGCCTCATGTTTTAAGATTTATTTATGATGTTGTATGCATAATTAGTTTATTCCTTTCTTATTTCTGAGCAACATTTCATTGCCCGGGTATTCCAAACATTAAAAAAATCTGTTTAACCTGAGATGAACATTTGAGTTATTTCCAGTTTGGGGTTATTATAAATAAAGTCCAGACAGATATTCTTGTCATATCTTTTTGTGGACAAGGGTTTTTATTTCTCTAGGTAAACACCTAGGAGTGAAATGACTGGGACATTGAGTAAGTGGATATGCTAACTTTAAAAACCAGAATTGTTTTCCAAAGTGGCTGAACCATTTTGTACTCCCATGAGCAATGTAAGAGAGCTCCAGTTACTCTATATTCTCAACAATACTTGGTAGTCAGTTTTTTAAGCTTTAGCCATGTTATTAGGTGTGCAGTGGCATTTTGCTATGATTTTAGTTTTGCAATATCCTGGTGATTAATGAGTATGAACATCTTTTCATGGGTTTATAGGTCATTAGTATATCTCTTTCAAGTCTTTTGCCTAACCTTTTAGTTTTTCTAGCAGATCATTGTAACTTGTTAAAATACACTCATCCTTCCTTAAATGCCAACCCTTAAGAGATTGGTATATATAATCATTATTGTTTTTCAATAGGACTATTTAAAAAATTAATATGCTTTTTTTAACTACTGAGGTTGTTTTTCTTCTTTTATATCTTATTCTATAAGCATTTTTCTATTTACTTTTTTTTAGCTGTTTAAACTTTTTTGTTAAAAGCTAAGACAAATTTAATTTAATTTAAACACACACATTAGCCTAGGCTGACAAGGGTCAGGATCATCAGAATCATTGTATTCCACTTCTACATCTTGTCCCACTGGAAGGTCTTCATGGGGAGCTGTCATCTCCTGTAATAACAAAGTCTTCTGGAGTACTTCTTGAAGGACTTGCCCGAGGCTCTTCTTGAAGAGGTGCCTCTCTTTTGTCCATAGTGATTGCTTGGTTTGTTTCTTTTTTTCATCACAGATTTGTCTGAGTAGTGCATTACACTATGATGCTACAATATCTATGATGTCACTATGCTGGGCAGTTTAGGTTTACAGGAAAAATGGAGAGAAAAGTACAGACAGTCCCTGTATACTTCTTTCTTCCCTCTCCATGTCTTCAAGTTTTAACATCTTTCATTAGTGTGCTACATTAGTTACTCTTGATAAACCCATAGTTTGAATTAGGCTTCAGTCTCTGCATTGTATATGCTATGGATTTTGACAAATATATAAAGACATTATCCACCACTATAATATTAGGTTGATACATAAGTTAGTAGCATTTGTTTTTGACATGGTGATGCTGCTGGTGTTGGAAGTTTGCTTATCGTTTGTCATTTGTCATTTGAAGTGACAATGCTGTGTTTGTGAATACACCTTGACTTTTGCAGAATTGAAGAAAGTTGGTGCTATTTGTGGGCTAAAGGAAATGGGGTGCCAAGTGGAAAAAAATGAACACTTTGAATATATTCTTCTGTTTGAGTTTAACAGAGGAGTAAAGGCAGTGGAGTCAGCTAGAAACATTTGGACTGTGGTTGAGGAGACTGCCATCAGGGGAAGCATGGCAAGAAAGTGGTTTTGTCCTTTCAAAGAGGGCCATTTTCTACATTCAGGAAGACCATTGGGTTTTTGATGAAGACCGTTTAAATGCTGCAATTCATGATGATCCACATCAGTCAATTCGAGAATTGGCAAATATGATGGACTGTGACCAGTCAACCATCATGTGACATTTGCATTCCATGAATGGGCAAGTGGAAACCGCTGTAAACTTGTGCATCAAACTTATTATTAAACAGAAAAATAATTTTGCTATCAAGAATCTCCTGAGATACACCTATTCATTTCTTCTTCCCTCTCCTTAAGCCTCTGGGGAATCACTTATCTTTTTACTGTCTCCATAGTTTTTTCTTTTCCAGAATGTAATAAGGTTGAAATAAAATATTATGTGATCTTTTCAGATTGACTTCTTTTACTTAGCAATATGCATTCGAAGTTCCTCCTTAATGTGTTAAAAATCAGCTTTAGTGGGGTTATTTGCATGTCTTTTAAAAGTTTGTATTATAATCAAAACAGCCTTGTATTGTTACAAGAACAGGCATATAGACCAATGGAACAGGATAGAGATTCCAGAAGAAAAACCTCAATTTCGCAACCAACTCATCTGTGACAAAGCCTCCATCACCAACCACTTGGAAGAGGAGAACCTATTCAGTAAATGGTGCTGGTAAAACTGGCTACCTCATACAGAAGATTCTACATATCCCCATATACAAAAGTCAACTCTAAATGGGTCAAAGACCTAAACGTAAAATCTCAAACGATAAGAACCTTAGAAAATGCAGGGCTACCCTCATGGAAATTGGAACTGGTAACCAATTCTTGATCAAACCCCCAAGTGCCCATGCCATAAGAGATAAGATAGACAAGTGGGACCTCATCAAACTGACAAGTTTCTGCAAAGCCAAAGAAACCATCAAGTGAGCAGGGAGACAACCCACAGACTGGGAAAAAATATTGCCCACGGTATGTCTGACAAAGGCCTAACATCTAGGATCTACAAGGAACTCAAACATGCTGAAAAGAACAAAACAAACAACCACATTACAAAGTGGGCAAAAGATATGAATAGACACTTCTCAAAAGAAGACATACGAGCAGCCAACAGATACATGAAAAGATGCTCAGCCTCACTAGTCATTAAAGAAGTGCAAATTAAAACCACACTGAGATACCACTTAACCCCAGTCAGGATGGCCATCAACAATAACTCAAAAAATAACAGATGCCGGAGAGGATGCAGCGAAAAGGGAGCACTTCTACAATGTTGGTGTGAGTGCAAACTAGTACAGTCTCGTGGAATACAGTTTGGTGATTCCTAAAAGATCTAAAAATTGACCTTTCATATGACCCTGCAATTCCCCTACTGGGAATATACCCGGAGGAACTCGAATCACTCTATGAAAAAGATACCTGCACACATATGTTTATTTTAGCATTGTTCACAATAGCAAGAACATGGAACCAACCATGCTGCCCATCGAAAGAGGACTGAATTTAAAAAAATGTAGTACATACAGATGATGGAATATTATGCAGCCATAAAAAGAGCAAAATCATGAACTTCATAGCTATCTGGATGGGCTTAGAGTCTATAATACTGAACGATCTATCACAGAAACAAATAGCTGAGTATTACATGTTCTCACACATAAGTGGACTTTGAACAATTATTGTAATGCTGTAAGAAAAGGATTGGCAGTAGCGGGAAACTGCGGGGTGGGAGGGAGTTGGTAGTAGTAGTAGTATTGGTAGTAGTGGGAATCTGCTGGGGGAGTGGGGGCACACCCCATCAACAACAGCATAATGAACATTTGTATACCTAACCCTGAATTGTACCCCACATTTTTAAAATAAAAAAAATTAAAAGAAAAAAAGTTTGCATTGATTCCTACACTTTCTTTCTTCTATTTGGTATACTAATTTTTCTTATTGTGATTTCTATAATATCATTATTTATACTCACAATTGTTTAATCTTATTCATTGTTCATTCCCAGTTCTTTTATTATAACTTGTCAATTATTTTCTTGGTTGACTAAAATTTTAGTAGTTTATTCACACCTATAATCCCAGCACTTTGAGAGACCAAGGCAGGAGGATTGCCAGGAGTTCAGACCAGCTTGGGCAGTATAGCAACATCCTATCTCTATATAAAATTAAAATAAAAAATTAGCCTAGTACGGTGACACATAACTGTAGTCTCAGCTACTTGGGAAGCTGAGGTGGAAGGATCCATTGAGCTCAAGTATTTGAGGTTATCGTGAGCTATGATCACGCCACTGCACTCCAGCCTGAGTGGCAGAGCTGTCTCAACAAACAAACAGGCAACATTAATGGAAATAATATTTCTGGGCATGTACATGTTTGAAAACGACTGTTGTTTTTATGCTTTCTTGAGGAATTTGTAGCCCTGATATCATCATTTTTTAAAAACACTGAATGTTGTTGTGGAACAGTCTAAGAACAGAGTGATATTTTCCCCTGTAGATGTCATTTCATTTTCTCACCTGTCTTCTTGTCCATAGGATTTTTTCATTATTGTTGAAGTCTAGTCATTTTTACTAGAATATGTCTTATTTTGCTCAACGTATATACATTTTTGCTTTGTCAATCTGTATACTTTCTTTACTTGGAAAAGTTTTCTTGAATTTTATTTTATTGCTAATTTTTCCTGTTCTATTGGCTCCCTCAGAGACAGCAAGATTAGCTCTCCCTGTCTTACCCGTCTGCTATTTTCTCTCTAATACATTATATATATTTTCCATTTCATTTTGCTCAATTTTCTTAAGCCAGTTCTCCTTGTCTATAAATACCAATTTTCAGTAATATCAATTCTCCTTTCTCTGGTGTCTCTAATGTGACTTTTATTTTTGTGATAGTGTTTTTCTTTTCTCTTATACTTTTTTCCTGAGTTCTACCAGATTTATTTTAACTTTTTTGTTGTTTTATTATTTTTTCCTTAAACTCATGCATCTTTTCCTTGGGATCTCATTTCATGGAGACTACATTAACTTCAAATTTCTGATTTCATGTTGAAATGAAGGCCATAATTTTTTTTTGCTTCTAGGTTTTTTTTCTTTTTAGATGTCATTTCTATTTGATGTTTTTCTTTTTCTTTTTTTCTTGTATTTTCTTTGTGTTAGTTAGTGACTGTACTAGTTCATTTTGCATTGCTATAAGGAATACCAGAGAGTGAGTAATTTATAAAGAAAAGAGGTTTATTTGGGCTCACGATTCTGCAGACTGTACAGGAAGTATAGTGCTGGCATTTGCTTCTGGTGAGGGCCTCGGGATACTTACAGTCATGGCAAAGGGAGAGAAGATGTGTCATATGGCAAGGGAGGAAGCAAGAGAGAGGTGTCAGGCTCTTTAAACAACCAGCTTGCTCATGAACTAATCAAGCAAAAACTCATTACCATGAGAATGGCACCAAAAATCAAAGTAAGTCATCTTCTTGCTTAAAAACCACTGTTTATGAAGTGTGTTCAAAGATGTCACTTTGTTTGTTTTTCTTACTTCAGCCCTTTGAGAAAGGCAAGACAATCTTTATTTTCCTTATTTAAAAATAGCTTTCATTGTTTGTGTTTCTTGTTGCAAAAATGATACACATTTCCTATAGAACTAAATCTATAAACAAAAAGAAAAAAAATCTTATCACTCAGAAATAGAAACTGTTAACGCCTCGATATTTTTTCTTGATCTTTCCTCACTTATAATTAGTATTCTCATTGTATAGGGGAAGACAAGGCTCGGGGAGGATGAGTGTTTTTGTGTCTATTTCTTCCTTTATTCATGTAATTATTTTTTTCTTACAACCTCTGTACAAAAAGGATTTAAGGTGTTGGGCTGACACAGCCAGTAAGAGTGACAGATCCATACGGAGATCCATTTCTTTCAGACTCTTATTTTGAATTCATGTGGTGGTTTCTAATTCTCCAGCCAATGAAACTTCATGAATAAGAATTCGTCTTCCACTCCCAGAGAGGCCTAGCTTAAGAGCCAAGAGACACAGGGCAGACTTTGGAGAGAGTGGGATAAGGAGGCAGGTTGTGGATGGGAAGCATAAGGAAGCCTGACAGAGCCTAGGACAGATGGACAGAATTTCTGATGCTACATTCTGATGCCCAACCTAACAGATGACAATTAGCAGCCACCAGCTGTAAAGTGACTGTGAATAAAATGAGTCTTTTAAAAAAAAAAATGCATTTAGCAAAACATTTGAAAATCCAACTATGAATGTTTGTTGGCAGCCCAGAGGCTATGAGGTGCCCAGGAGGGCTGGCTATTTGCCATGGATGAGAGATCCTGTTGGTATCCTCTCTCCAGTTAGAGCAAGAAGCGCTCATCAGAAAGGAGGAACGTGGGCTCATTCAGTGTTGTCACTCTCTTGGTGCCTGACCGTGAACACGTTTCCTTCATAACCTTGATCTTCAGTTTCCCCATCTGTAACTGGTTTTCTTCCCGCACCCCCCCCACCCCAAATGGCCCTTGTCCATTTTCTACATGGTCTCTACTCTAGAAGTAGCCTTTTAAAAATGCAAATGTATTTGAATTAACTCTTTAAAACTCAATGTCAAGACTCAGAAGGGTGGGAGGTAGGACGGGGGTGATGGATGAGAAATTACAATAAGTACGTACATTATTTGGGTGATGGTTACACTAAAAGCCCAGACTTCAACACTACACAATATATTCCTGTAACAAAACCGCACTTGTATCCCTTAAATTTACAAAAAAGGCCGGGCTCGGTGGCTCAGCCTGTAATCCCAGCACTTTGGGAGGCCGAGGTGAGTGGATTGCCTGAGCCTGCGGGTTCGAGACCCACCTGGGCAACTTGGCGAGACCTCATCTCTACAATAAAGCAAAAAATTAGCCGGGTGTGGTAACATGCGCCTGTAGTTCCAGCTACTTGGAAGGCTGAGGCGGAAGGATCGCTGGAGCCCAGTATGTCGAGGCTGCGGTGGCTGGGAGCGGCCACTGCACTCCAGTCTGGGTGACAGAGTGAGACTCCAACTCAAAAAAAAAAAAAAAAAAAAAATAAATAAATAAATAAATTTACAAAAAAAAAAGAAAAAATAAATAAAATAAAATATACTAAATACAGATAGAAAAACAGTCTTCTATGTCATCTTACAGCAATAGGAGCAAATCCTAACTCCTTATGGGATGTAGAACTGTACAGTAAGGGACTTTGGCCTCTGGCACCCACCCATTTCTCCAGTCACATCCTTTAGCTCGGTGTCCCTTGATTGCTAAGAAGCAGTCACATTTGTAAGGAGCCAAACTGGTTCCTGAATCGAGGCCTCTGTGCTTCCTCTTCCCTCTGCTGAGCACTCACTTTCCCTAGGGGATATGGCAAGGTCTTCCTCATCCAGGTTATAGCTTAAATGTGACCTTCTTGCCTGGCCGTCCCTTAGCCTTGATTTGCTTTATATGCCTAACTCCATTTTGTGCCTTTTATCTTGCTTATCACTTTTGGATTTATGGTCTCTTCCCTTCTACCCTGTTTACCCTGCACATGTATCTAGAATGTAAGCCTAACAGAGACAGGCGATTGTGACTGGGTACTCTTTGATCAATCAGCATAACTTCATGTCACATATTCTAAAGGTTAAAAATTGCGACCAGCAATAAGATTCTTAATGCTGTCTTCCCCTGTACAATCACTGTCTTCCTTTGTACGCTCAAAAAAAATTTTTTTTTTTTGCAAATACTTTCATGTATATGTCTTCAATATTGGGGTTAGAATGTGTCAAAATGCCTGCCACCACATTTCTGTCCAACATTCCAAGTGGGAGGAGAAAGGATTCTGTCATACAATCTTTTCTGTAATAAAACTGTGGTTTTTAAGATGCTTTTGTTTCATAGTCGCACGCTGGATGTCTCTGTTAGCTTGCATTGCTAGTGTGGACCAGCAGGGGGCTCTCAGCTTCTCCTGTCCCCATCAAGTCCTCCCTCAGGTTTTCAGAATCCTGGATCAGGCTTGAGAGAGACCCTGGGTGGTAGGTATCTGCTCCCCATGTATCAATGACGCTGGAGGTTGTGAGAGTCAGACACCAGTTTTGTGTCCTCTTTGTCGTTCTAGAATGTTCTTCTGGTTCAATTCTGTCCTTATCTGCTTTCACTTCATGCCTATCTTCCTTTTGCAATGGTCAGACCTGCTGACTTTGGGAGCTGACACAGGGGCAAGAGACCTTCACAGTTCATTAACCAGTAACCATGATAGAGATTATGGTTAACCTAAACCCTATAACAAATCTTTCCTATCATTCATGGTAATTCTGCTTCTTGGATGCAACTTGATAGATACACACTCCCTTGGGTCTTCTGGTACATCCTGACCAAGTAGTTGCACATTCAAACTTTATTCAAAAGGGTTCTGAAGAAACTATTTTATTTTATTTTATCTATTTTTTTTTTTTTTGAGTTGGAGTCTCACTCTGTCACCCAGACTGGAGTGCAGTGGCTTCTCCCGGCCACCGCAGCCTCGCCTACTGGGCTCTGGTGATCCTTCTGCCTCAGCCTTCCGAGTAGCCGGAATTACAGGCATGCGCTACCACACCTGGCTGATTTTTTGATTTATTGTAGAGATGAGGTCTCGCTGCCCAGGCGGGTCTCGAACCCATGGGCTCAGGCAATCCTCTCACCTCAGCCTCCCAAAGGCACGGGATTACAGGCTGAGCCACCGAGCCCGGCTGAAGAAACTATTTTAAAGAAGTTTTTGAAATTTTGTTTCTCGTTCCCCGGGAAACATCAAAGGAAGGAGAACTGATTCTTCTCCCTCCCTCCTGTCCACCCCTCTGCAGCCTTTGTTCTCTCTCTCTCTCTCTCTCTCTCTCTCTGCAGCCGTTGTCTTGGGTCATTAGGAGCCCCTAATACTGACCCAACAAAAGTGCATCGTGGGAGAGTCAGGAGAGGATTCATCACCTGACAGCATTTTTTCACACAAACCCAGGCCAAGTTTCTAAAAACTCAATATTTGAAAGTATCCATCTCATTTGAGGGCATGTGACCTCTTCTCCTTTCCAAAATCTGCTTGATACTATGTCTTTCTTTTTAGGCAGGTGTCCTGTCACCCGGTACACAAGGGGTTAATTTACCCAACTGTCCATGGACTCTATGGGTTATTCCATATTTATTTCAATTATATAAGTATACTGGGCCATTGTATTTATTTTAAATCACATTATCTACAGCTTCCCAAGCATGTGTCAACAAAAAGAACGGTTTCAATTTAGTAGACTTTGAAATGGTGTGCAGTTTATCCTTACTTCAATTATATCCTCTACAGTAAGTCATGGGCAGCTTCAGGATTATTCAGGGCAAGGTAATGCTATCCGAAAGCATTGATTTTTCCCTCCTCTTCAAGAACAGTTCACTGAAGGATGCACTGGACTCTCCTTTAAGGATACACAAAAATACATTTCTCAGCTGTAACTTCTGAGAAATCTCAGTCTTAGGAACTCAAGAAGAAGTTGCTGAAGAAGTTTCTGACTTTTAAAGAGAAATTTGCAAAGCTGGTTGCAAAGGAGTGACCATAGCAGAAATCAAGTTTCTTCGTTTGAAACGATAGGTGATAAATGAAACGAAGGAGGAGGAGCGAGTCAGAGAATTCCTGTACTCTACCGACTTATACATATATATTTATTGGGTAGCTACTATGTGCCACGTCCTGAGCCAGGAGCTGCAGGGACAGTGGTGGACAATAAAGATCAGAGCTGGCTGCATGGGTCTATGGTCTGTGCAACTGACTAAGGCCACATGCTTAGGAGGGCCTGGTGCTTGGTTTAATGTTCTGTTGTTACCACCTTGAAATTCTTCATCATTTTCAAACAAAAGACCCCACTTCCTTTTGGCACAGGGTCCCGCAAAATATGTCACTGGTCTTGATACATATACAGTCATTTCTGCTGTCATGGAGTATAGACTGTTGTGGGGGAGACAATTAACTACCTAAGCTACTAATTCCGGTTGTGAAGAGGGCTATTATGGGTTGGGGACAGGGTGCTTAGAAGGAATGTAATGCAGGGGCCTAGTCATTGATTACATCCAGAAGAGTCATTTAAGCAGATATCTGAAACATGGAGCATTCCCTAGAGAGATCATTCAAGGTAGAGAAAACAGCATGTGTAAAGGTTCCCAAGCAAGAAGAAACTTGACATGCTAGAATTAGAGAAGAGGCCAATGTGGGTAGAGCACAGTGACCAGCAGGATTCTTTCTTTGCAAGAACATCAGGTCTGGATGTGTTGTGATCAGGTTTATAGAGATTTTCCCAGCTGGGAACTTGAAGTGACCTGTAGACTTCTTCCACTGATGTCCTGTTATTGCTGTGTGATCCATGAGTTAATCTAGTCTTTTAAATAGTTCCATTCTCTGGAAGGGGGCAGGGTATATCAAAAATACCTCAGCCTCTCAAAATGTTATTTGTTCTAACTTACTTAAATTTAAATGATACATAAATAGTGGTTACTGAGCACTTATTTAAGGATTCAGAATAAAGGTGTCATCCACAAACTTACCCATGGCCTTAGTAGTATTTATATATATATATAGTCTGAACAATGTTTGTAAATTCATTATACTACTTCATGTTGAGTAAATCATCTTATTTTTGTTTTTTTTTCTTTACCTACTTCTCTGGCACTTAAAAGCAGCATTTCCTTAGACCTTGGTGTTTTAGAGTTTGGTGAATGTCCCTCTGCAGACTCATACAGGTTCTGATTTTATAGTTTGTTACTTTTTCATCTCTCCTCCTTCAAAGCTGTGGAGAATGACTCTATTAAAAATCTCTTTACAGGTGAGTGGGGAACACCACACTATTTTGATGGGAAAAAAATTGTAATCCATTGTACATTAGAAAGTTTACTTGGCTGAAACATTTGTAATTTGAAGTCTTGGGAATAGTGAACTTGGAAGTGCTGGGGGGAAAAAGAACTTCCAGCGATGAGTACTTAAATAGCCCCATAAATCACATTTTAAAAGACAGTCCATAAGTTCACTGAATTGATTTCTTTGGACAAACTGAAGAAAAATGTAAAAGAAAAGTATGGAAAACTCTACAAATGACCCCCATCTGGTACTGTTTTTACAATGGTATCCTGTTGACACTTCATTTTATGCCCTGCTTAAAAATGTCAAGCGGAGTTGGCTAATCATTCGCAAAGGAAATAACTCTGGTGATGGTAGTAAGGCTTTTTAAAAAAATGTTTTTATCTCTTTTACTTGATTAAAGCAAGTTATATTTATGGATTTTCTAATATTGAGCCATTCTTGTATTTCTAGGGCTCATCCAGTTTGGTTGTGGTTATAATTTATTTATTTATTTGAATCAACCATTTAAACTGCATCGAAGTATAAAATTCAGGGGCATTCAGTACATTCACAACGTCGTGCAACCATTTTTGGAGTGTCTTCATCATCTCAAACATAAGCTCTGTACTTATTGAGCAATAATGCTCCATCTGGCCCCCCAGCCCCGGAATGGGTAGTTATTGCTATTCTCCATTCTACTTCTATCTCTATGAATTTGCCTATTCTAGATAACCCATAAGTGTAGGTGTGGACTCCTACAACGTTTGTCATTTTGTATCTGGCTTATTTTACCTAGCATGTTTTCAAGGTCCGTCCATGTTGTAGTATGTATTAGAGTTTCATTCGCTTTTAAGGTGAATAATATTCTGTCACATGTATATGTCACCATTTGTGTATCCATTCATCTGTTGGTGAACATATGGGTTGTTCCTACCTTTTATCCACTGTGAAAAATGAGAGCAGCAGGACTTTTGCCTGGAAAAGAAGTGGGGGTGCTTGCCCTTCTTTATCTCTTTGCTCACTTTGTGGTTGCTTTCTTATCGAGAGGAGTGGTTGGGATTTGAATCTTGTCCCCATCCCCCTGCCTCCGGGTAAATGAGAATCCCGTGCCCTTTGTTATAGCAGATGGGCTAGCACTTGTGTCTTTGAGTCAGACAGCTGTGAATTCAAATCCTGCTTGCACTACTCATAAGATGGAGGACTTCAGGCAGGACTCTCTAGACCTGGGTTGGCTCATTTGCGGAAGGGAGGCATTAGATTTACATGGGAGGGTTACTGCAAGAATTAAGGTCGTGTTTGAGCTGGGTGCAGTGGCTCACTCCTGTAATCTCAGCACCTGGGGAGGCAGAGGTGAGAGGATTGCCTGAGCTCAGGAGTTCGAGATCAGCCTGAGCAATATGCCAAGACCTTGTCTCTACAATAAATAATAATAATAATAACAATAATAAAAACTAGCCTGGCATGGTGGCACATGCCTGTGGTTCCAGCTACTCGAAAGGCTGAGGCAGAAGGACCACCTGAGGCCAGCAGGTTGAGACTGCGGTGACTTTGAGCATGCCACTGCCCTCCAGCCTGGGTGACAGAGTGAGACTCCAATTAAAAAAATAAATTAAAAAAGGTAGTGTTTGAAAAGCTCTTTAAGTAAGTAGTGTTTGGAAAGTCCTTAGCTCAGTTGTGTGTGTGTGTGTGTGTGTGTGTGTATGCACACACTGAGAGCACAGCTGTGTGTGCAGAAAGTACTCGGTGAACAGTGGTTGTGGTTATTACTGATGAGAACCACCAAGCAGAGCCCTGTAGGGCAGAACATTTTTTTTTTTTTTTTAGTTGAAGTCTCACTCTGTTGCCCAGACTGGAGTGCAGCGGCCGCTCCCGGCCACCGCAGCCTCTCCTGCTGGGCCCTGGCGATCCTTCCGCCTCAGCCTTCGAGGAGCCGGAATTACAGGCATGCGCTACCATGCCCGGCTGATTTTTTTGATTTTATTGTAGAGATGAGGTCTCGCTGCCCAAGCGGGTCTCGAACCTGCGGGCTCAGGCAATCCACTCACCTCAGCCTCCCAAAGGCGCGGGATTACAGGCTGAGCCACCGAGCCCGGCTAGGGCAGAACATTGTGATGGTCCTTTTATAAGGTAAGAGCTGGTGGCACAAGTACTCCTTGCTATGAAAAGACTGGGACCCTTAGAACATCAAAGCTGGAAAGGAGTTTACTGGGACCTCAGACATCTGCTCATTGGCATCCCCTGGGGAACTTTATAATGCAGACCCAAGGGCTCCACTCCAGGCCTACCAAATCAGAATCTCCAGGGAGAGACTTGGAAATAATCATTAAAAATCTGAGATAATTTAGAGGAGCCATCACACTTAGGAATCTCTTCCTTGGATTCCTTGTTCTTCCCACTCATATTTTAACACTTTAGGTGGTTTGTAAATACCTATGTACTCATCATTGATTTAAGATTTCTAAATTTTTGCTTTATTTTACTTTAAAGTCTGTAAGACCAAGGAAGGAATCCCTGATATTTTTGAAACACATAGTTTTTGGGAGAAGAAACTTGTCTCTCTAAAAGTAATTATGGTAATTTTATAAAAAGGTGAAAGATTTTTTTAGGAGAGTCAGACATAAAAATTACATTTTACAAATTGTACTTGGAAAGAATTGTTTTAATTGAAGCAGCTATTCCCAGGCCTAAATCCCATAGCTCCTATACCTCAGAATGTTCATTTCATCCATCTCAACTACTTTCTCCTCTGATATGGCCTAAATATGCCACTTAAGTAAGAACTTCTGCTTAAAAAGCATGCCTTGGCGTCAGGTACTATGTTCTAAGGGTCCCAGTCTTTTCATAGCAAGGAGTACTTGTCCTACTAGTTCTTA
This sequence comes from Carlito syrichta, assembly GCF_000164805.1. Classification (NCBI taxonomy): domain Eukaryota; kingdom Metazoa; phylum Chordata; class Mammalia; order Primates; family Tarsiidae; genus Carlito; species Carlito syrichta. Next base: position 125,077 of record NW_007247394.1, read on the forward strand.
CCTTATGAAAGGACCATCGAAATGTTCTCCCCTATAGGGCTCTGCTTGGTGGTTCTCATCAGTAATAACAACAGCCACTGTTCACTGAGTGCTTTCTGCACACACAGCTGTACTCTCAGTGTGTGTACACATACACATGTGCACACACACGCAAACACATGACTGAACTAAGGTCTTTCAAAACACTACTATGTATGTGAACCTTAAGAAGTGAATTTGTGCAAAAGAATTTGGTAGCCACCACAAGTCAGCAGATAGATATTTTAGGGACCATGGAATCTTTGGTATTTCCTTTTTTGTCCATGTGAAAGGTTATATTTCCAAACAGGAAAATGTCTCTCCAGCATGTTTGAAGGCAGTCCTAGAGGTTGGCTTTGTTTGCTCATTCATCCACCCATTTATTCCACAAATATTTATGAAATACCTGCTATGTATCAGGTACTATGGAAGTAGAAATATATTGGTGAATCACACTGATACAATCCCTACCATGTTAAAGCTGAATAGTGCAGGGAAACATAGACTTTGTAGGGGTAGGGGTGATTACAAGTGTGAACTGTGTTTCAAAGGGAGAAGCTGTGGGCATTGTAGAAACATGACCCAATAGCATGAGTAAGAAATAGGGACAGGGTCAGATGCAGTGGATCATGCTTATAATCTCATCACTTTGGGAGGCCAAAGCAGGAGGAATGTTTGAGGCCAGGAGTTCGAGAAATAGGGGCAAGAAAAGACTTCTACCTGTATCCTTTTGAGGAATACTCATTCCCCAATAGGCATTTGTCTTCTGGTGCTATCAAATTGGAATAGTGAATAGTGAATATGGGCTATGTCTGTGATGCTAGCACTACTAGTTGGAGAGTATCATTCCTCTGATGGGAAATAACTGTCTACTTTGATGTTTATTAAATATAACCATTGTATGGATAAAGTTGATGTGGCCTTTTCCACATGTAGAAAGCGAATTTTAATCCAGGGAGGCAGTGATGGGATGCTTGGCTAGGACACAATCACAGCAGGCAACAAGGTCCTGAGATCAGCAAAGTGACAGTGGGCATGGAAAAGGACATGCAATCGCGTGACACTTGGAAACTAAAACCATGTGGTTTTAGTTTCTTGTATTTCTCTCCGGCTCTTGGTACTTTCATTCAGTCAGCCTGGCAATCCATCTTCCCTGCCTTAGCAGGGATTCAGAGACAAGAAAGAGTCTTGAAGGTGTTCAGGAAATGCCACCTTAAAATATGATGCTTTGGGTGCTGATTACTTTGAACTGAGGGCACCTGGGGGACAGCGGACGCAGGCTGAGACTTTCCCTGTACTTTCCTTATCTGTCTAAAGATAATCCTCCAAAAGGAAGTCAATTGTCTGGAGTCCCTGCTCCAGGAATCTCAGCACGTGGGGAAGATTGGTTTGCATCACAGGAGAGGAGACAGTGTGCCTATACACCCAGACAGCCTTGTCACAGGAGTCACCTATTCTTCTGAAGCCTCATTCATCTTTCCCCCAAATCATTTACCATGAATTGCCTACATCTCACCTCCATTTTCCCCTAAGAAGAGAGAATATACGCCTATAACTCTCACTGAGTTTTAGGTTGTTCAATTTTCTTTCATGTGATGCCCCTGTGCACGTAATGCATTTGTATACCTTTTCTTTTGTTAATCTGGCTACTATTTGTTTCATAGACTTAATCATCAAACCCTCAGAAGGCAGAGGGAAGGTTTTACCTCCTTCACTGTCTATTCTTGGTTTTGAGTTTCAAAAGTTCAGGCCTGAAAGGAACAGGCAGAATTTGAATTGAAAGAGGAAACCCTTGTGGCTCCTCATGCTAAGGAAAATTTCTCAAGTTTGCCAGCCATTGCCTGTCTCTTTCGAGAGTCATTTCTTACCCTCCGTGCTGCTCTTGTTTGTTTCTCAGAGTTGATACCCGTGGACTCCATCCCCCAGCCTTTCTTGCCCAGTGGTCCTCTGAGTAGCTTTGTTCACAGTAAGACACAGATGTTATATTTGAGTGTGAAAGGACAGAGACATCAGGGTATTTTTCCCTTTGTTTCTCTCTGCTTCTGGTGGCATCTCTGACAGCAGCTGTGCCACTTCCATGGTTCCAACTCCTAATGGGAAGCAACCCCCCTCTGCTTCCTGTCTGTAGGGAGGGTCAGGGTCTGGGAACAGCCTCTCCGCCCTGTGTCTCTCCAGCTCTAGGAGATCAGTTCCTGCAGCTCTCCAGGTTGCCTCAATGCCTCAGTGTCCCCTGACGCACTTTCAGCTTTTCTAACACTTCTGTTACTCATTCTCCACAATAAATGCCCTCAATTTGCCCTAAGTTCTATTTTCCTTGCTAGATGGTGACTAATACCCTGGAAGTGTCTGAAGGGCTCTTGAGAAAGGAGAGAGGTGGATGAAAACTGGGCTGAAGGAAGCAGACTTGGAAGTCTCGTGTGGATGGACCAGACAGGAGTTTCTCTAAGACACAGCCTGGCCTCCATTTGAGCACCCAATCAATGAGCACTATAGGTTGCAGCTCGTAGCAGCTGGAGAATCAGCTCCTTTAGACCAACCCTTACCTCTGGCAACTTGGCCAGCAGCTTCAGTGACCTAGCTTGTGCTTCCAAACTTTACCCTATGTAGAAAACACCCATTCAAGGCTCCAGGACATTCCTAAGCTCTTAAGTCAGAGGATGGGTCCTAGCCTCTAATACTCTTCATAGCCCAGGTGCCATCAATGGTTAAGGAAGAATACCTATGTAGCATTTTGCTTTCCACTCAAGAACTGAAAAGGTTAAAGCTTAGATATCATTTAGTACAATTTTTTTTTATTTAGCAGATAAGGATTTTGAGACTCACTGAAGGGATTTTGGCTGTCCAGGAGCTCCTAGCTCATCTTGCATCCACTACATTTTGGCTACCGTTTGCCTCTTGCATAATCACATACATTCTAAGTTTTAAATTATTTCATATTTGAGATTCGAAAGCAACTACTGAACAAAAATCTACATGTGTCCACATCTTCATCTATCCATCCATATTTGGTAGTATAAAAATGTCAAAAATCTATTTTGGAGTTCTGCAAAAGAGAACTCTTTCTGGAATGACACATGAACTGTTAAATATCATCTCAAATCTCATTTTGGGGGCTATAACCTTCTAAAAGCCAAACACAAGACTAAAGTGGATTAAGGTTGAAAGTTTCCAGGGGCTTTGTTTCAGATCAGTAAAGTACTTCTAAGCACTTTCTATCATCATCAAAACTAGAACAGCTACTGAATCTCATGGTCTACTGTCATTATTTAAGAGAATTTAGTACCATGTTGAGAGAATTATTGTCGACCAGAATTCTTGTTACCAAAACAAATCTAGAAGAAAAAAAATCTGCATTCTTGATTTCATTAGGCTTCTGGGTCATTTTTCTTCTTCTTCATTTTAGTAGTTTTTTGGTTACATGGTTGCATTGCATAGTGGCAAAACAGTTTGGGCTTTAAGTATACTTACCACTCCTACCTGTGCACATTGTACCTGATAGGTGATTTTTTTATTTTTCCACCCATTTCCCCCCCTCCTCTTCTGAGTCTCCAATGTCCATTATACCATAGGATCATCTTTTAAAGAAAGATATTGACTCCAACTTATTTTGTTTCTTCTCCCTCCAGTTCTTTAAAAGAGAGAAGAAATTCCAAGGACTCAGGGTTGGGGGTTTCAACTGTTTTGTGATTAGGATCCTAGGTTATATACCTGATTCATTGGAAGACACACAAACATCCTCCCCTCCCCCTGGAATGAATACTTTATCTTTCCTAAAATGATCTGTCCAGGCCTAGGTAGATTATCTGTGAGATTATTTGGCAGGTGGATGCAAAACCAAGATAATCTTTATTCCGTTCCTTGTGAAATTTCGAGAGGCATTACTAAGGACTCAGGCATAAAAGTTTAGAATCTGAGTCTTTGCATGAATTTAATCATTTCCATCAGAATCCTTAAGGAATTACAATAACAGTGATTCATTCATAATTCACAATTTCCATTATCTTCTTTCTCCATCTAGTGTGGGGGTAAAATTTATGGCTTCATTTACATTGTGTTCTATGAATAATAGAAGAAATACAGTAAAGACCCATGGAAATGTTCTTGCTGCAGATGCACTTTGGAGCACATCTGCATCACAATAGCCTCCTCAGCTTCGTACAGTGCAGGATCTGCCAAGCTTGCAGCTGCGAAAGGGAGCATTTCAAAGGGGCCATTCTCATTATACAGAGTCTTCTCTTTCTTTGAACTTCAAAGCAGAATGAAGAGACCTTAAATGATATGGGGTAGGTAAGTGATGAAATTGTAACTTCAGGTATAAAATACCTTCAATTATGTGTATAGGAAAACACAGCCATTCAGTGGAGCAAATATGTTTGCTCAGAATGATATCTGACTGACAGGCAGGAACAAATTTAATCTTAAGATTTCTTTGAGCTGTTGAGGCCGTAAAGATAAGCTAGTCCAAAGCCCTCCTTTTGCAAATGGGGAAATCAAGGCATAGAGAAATAAAATGACTTATTCGAGGTTATATGTAGAGAGGGGGCCAAGAGCATTATCAGATCACCCGTTCCTGGCCCAGTCTACTACATTACCTTTGTTTTAAACACAAAGCACCTGGCTTTGTGACATAGCAATAAAGCTAGCAGTAATCCTCTTGGTGAGGGATTTTCAAACACGAATGTTTTCAAGGATTCCCCCCCTCCCCAATAATAATCTCTCTCAATTGAAAATCTTCACTGAAAAACATTCTGAGATTTGAAGAAAGAAATTTGTCATACTTCTGCGATTAAGTAAATCTCATTTTTCTTCACCCAAGGAATGACAATAAAGCTGATGAAAACCTTTCGATGTTCAGATTTCTCCCCCTGGTGTCTAGTAGTAGCCTAGTACAATATTTTATTTCTACTCCATCCACAAAAGAATAAAAAAAATCCAACCCATATATTTAAAGAATGATCTGTCCTTTGAATCAGTAACTTTCCAGCGATCATAGGGACCATAACCAAGCCCAGCCAAACTCCTTTTACATACTAGGGGCTCAATGTATTTTTCTTGAAAAACTTAAATTAAAAATGTACTCTCATTTATAGTTTAGTGTTGGCTGTAAAGAGTAGTTTTCAAAACACTTTATGTTAATCACTCCCTTTACTGTGCAATGCTTCCTGTTTTCCTATCCCTGGTCTGTAGAAGAAACAAACAGAAAATCATTATTTATGAAGATTTGGGGAAGGAGCTCTTGTTTGTTATGAAACACTCACATAGCATGCTCTGTCTCTAATTTTATTAAAGTAACTCAGATATCATGTTAGTGGGGAGGCCTTTTGGAAAGAGCAACTGATATCAGTAGGCAAAACACATACAAATGCAACAGTGCTGTGATTCACGGATGCATATTCTCTGTGATCCAACATGTCTAATACATTTAGTCATGCACAATAAAAACCAAACAAAAGAATCAACCATCGGCCTTTCATTGCCTGCTTCTCACCCCAAGCTTTAAGGAATTCCTCGAGTTATGCACACCAGAACCAAAATACTGTGTCCCCCTCCTCCCAAGTGAATGGAAAAACTCAAAGACCATTTACTCCAGACAGAAGAAAAACGAGCAGATCACTTTGTTTACCTTTTTGTGCTAAGTGCTTGCAACACTCTATTCCAGAAGTGTAATTTGTTGGCAAACTGATCTCATTTTATAAAGAGAATTCTAGAATGTACCAACAGATAAATGTTAAGCTAATAACACCAAACTTGAATATCTATAGTTTACAAAGTAACCAAGATCCACTCTATTGCCCATTTCAAAAGTCCACCCATTAAACTAAAGGCAACCTGATTAAGATACTCCTTAGGTTCACTAAAACCACATTTCCTGCCTCATTTCTCAGCATCTGTTTTTTACCCAGTAGCCTTTTATTTATTCAATTACAGAATCTGCTTCTTAAGCATAAGATGAAGACTAGATCTTTGATTCTGACCTGTAAGACTCTTGAGAATTTTAAGAAACCAATGGCCTACTGCATGGCTCTCTTTCCAGTAAACTCTGGTTTTTGTTTTCTGTTTTTTTGTCTGCCTCATCATAATGGAGTGGGCAATAGGTTTGGTGTGGAATTAAACTTACATATAGTTTGTTTCTGGATTCTGGTTCTCTTCTATCTGTTCATAGAGACTCAATTTTTGTCCGTTGAATTCTACTTTAATAGCTTTCTCTCTCTCTTTCTCTCTCTCTTTTTTTGTTTTTTTTGTTTTTTGAGTTGGAGTCTCACTCTGTCGCCCAGACTGGAGTGTAGTGGCCGCTCCCGGCCACCGCACCCTCGCCTGCTGGGCTCTGGCGATCCTTCCGCCTCAGCCTTCCGAGTAGCCGGAATTACAGGCGCGCGCTACCATGCCTGGCTGATTTTTTGATTTATTGTAGAGATGAGGTCTCGCCTGCCCAGGTGGGTGTCGAACCCACGCGCTCAGGCAATCCACTCACCTCAGCCTCCCAAAGGCGTGGGATTACAGGCTGAGCCACCAAGCCCGGCTTCTCTTTCTCTTTTTAAGAAACTGATGTTTATTTTCTATCAACCTATTTCTATGTTGCTTAAGAGTCGGTGGAAGAATATCTTAAGACCACTCAGTGGCTGTCCCTACCCATTCAGTGGCCAGAGAAGTGGGAGCTGCAGACCAGTCTTCTGTGGCAGGCTGAGGGAACTGCTGAACTGGCACAGGGGCACCTGCACACCTTCAGACCAGCCTGCAGCCTCAGGCTAAGTAGCAGTGAACTCAGGAGCTGGAGTAGTCCATTCACCCTGAAATTTGTCCTTGCTCACAACTGTTTCAGCAGCAGCCTGCTCTTCCTTTTCGACTTCTTCGGGATCTCTGTAGAAGTAGAAATTGGCAAAACCTCCCATGAGTGTCAATGGGAGATTATGTCACGCATGTGCAGATCTTCCCAAGCCAGCATCCACCACATCAGACCTACTGAGTGAGCTCCCTTGTTGCACAGGATGGCAATGTCCACATAGTGTAGAGAAGAGTCTGTGTTCCACAGAGCAATGGTGGGCAGGTTAACACAAGATGCCTCTGTGAGAGGCTGGTGGTCAGCCCTGGGATCAGTAACCACTAGCAGGGGCTCCTGGAAAACTACCTGGATCTGGTTGGTGAGGGTTCCAGGAGAGAAGTGGCCAAGCAATAGGAGGTGCTCCAGTGGCAGCAGCAAACTTCAGGACAGCCTGCTGCTAGTATTCCTGGAGGATATGACACTGACATCAGCAGAGTTTTCAATGGCAACAATGGCACAAGCTGCAAGCAGAAGCTTCTCCCAGGTCCTCTTCAGATTTATGATGTAGATGCCCTCACTCTTCCTTTTATAGATGTACTGTTATATTTGGAAGTAAGGTTAGTGCCACCTAAGTGAGTTTCTACTGAAAGGAATTTGAAGACATCCTCCTCCTTCATTTGCAGGACTTCAAGGGCTCCTGACATTGTGAAAGTTTCCCTTTAAGTTACCATGGGAATCCAGAACAATGCTGTATGGACCCCTATCTGGGTAGTGTGAAAGGGTGATGGTTCTCTTTTGAAAGAGGCCTAACATCCAAGATCGACAAGGAACTCAAACATGCCAAAAAGAAAAAAAAACAAACAGCCACATTACAAAGTGGGCAAAAGAAGACTTCTCAAAAGAAGACATACGAGCAGACAACAGATACATGAAAAAATGCTCAGCCTTACTAGTCATCAAAGAAATGCAAATTAAAACCACACTGAGATACCACCGTCATCAGGATGGCCATCATCAATAACTCAAAAAACAACAGATGCTGGAGAGGGTACGGGAAAAACGGAACACTTCTGCACTGTTGGTGGGAATGTAAACTAGTATAATCTCTGTGGCAAACAGTGTGGCAATTCCTAAAAGTTCTAAAAATCCACCTCCCATATGACTCTGAAATTCCTCTATTGGGGATATACCCTGAGGAACTCAAATCACTCTATGAAAAAGATACCTGCACATGTATGTTTATGGCAGCATTGTTCACAATAGCAAGAACATGGAATCAACCCTGCTGCCCATTGAAAGAGGACTGGATTAAAAAAAATGGTATATATACATGAAGGAATATTATGCAGTCATAAAGTAGGACAAAATCATGAAATTCACAACAACTTGGATGGACTTAAGAGTCTCTGATACTGAAGTGATCTATCACGAAACAAAGAACTGAGTATCACATGTTCTTACTCACAAGTAGAACTTGAACAATTATTGTAATATTATAAGAAAAGGATTGGCAGTAGTGGGAATCTGCTAGGGGAGAGGGGCACACCTCATCAATAAGGTACCTGCATAATGAACATTTGTATACGTAACCCTGAATTGTACCCCACATCTTTAAAATAAAAAAGAAAGAGACATTGATGTAAAATAAAATGATCAACTCTACAGAGAGCAGATAAAGAGAGATTTGTAGGGGCACAAGGCAAATTGTTTTCCTGTGTGTGATCTTTTTTGATTCCATTTTATTTCATTTATGTGCATATTTATTTTAGGTGATGTACTGTAAGCAAGAGCAACCTTGTAGTTAGTGCCCAAGAAACCATGCAGCACTGACAACTTTGTGGCTTAAAGGTAGACATGGAACACCCAGACTGAAAATTTGGCAATCATGCTATTCTCAACTGAGGGTTATTTTCCCCTCTAGGGGACCTTTGGCAATGTTTGGAGATATTTTTGATTGTCATGACTGGGGCAGGTTTGCTATTTGCATCGAGTGGGTAGAAGCCAGGAATGCAGCTACACATCCTGTAATGTCCAGGACAGTCCCACAGCAAAGAATGATCTTGCCCAACATGTCAATCGTACCAATCATTGAGAAATCCTGCTCTTAATCAAGTCTCGCCTGGAATATTGGGTCTGGTTCTGAGTTCAATATTTTAATAAAAATCTTGCCAATCTGGAGCTTGTCCCAAGAGAAAGGATAGAAAGTGGAGGGACTTGAAACAGTATCAAAAAAAGAATGGTGAAAGGGACCCAGGCTGTTTAATTTAGAGAAAAGGAAACTCAGGAGACTTGGAAGTTTGTTCTATTTCTTCAGAGACTGAACTGGAAGAAGTCACAGGGAGAGAGATTTTGCTTTAACAAAATAAAAGACCATTTCTAACTGTCGAAGTTATCAGAGTATCCTTTTAAAATAATGAGTTCCCTGTTCCTGGTTAAGTGAAGTGGCCCTCACTAGAATGTTCGTTCCCTGTTGCAAAAGTGTCCATCTTTCTCACCACTGTGTCCTCCAGGGACTGACACAGGACCCAAGATACAGCAGATACATAAAAACGTGTGTGGAATAAGCAGCGCTTTGATTATTTTTCACATTATTTAATAGCACTTTGATTATTTAGCAATGAAACGGTAGAGGACATTCAAGGATAAAAAGACTCCAATTTGCATTTTTGGTCTGGTCTCATATTTCTAGCTAACCCCTTGGAAATATAATTTTGATGCAGCTGTAACTAGAACTCAGAGCTAGCATAACTCAATAAAGTAATTTTAAACTACATTTGAGGAATTTATTTTCAGAGAATCTGAATCTCTATATAACTATGCATTGATATGAAAGGTGTATCCCATTTTCAACAGCCCCAACAGGGTAGATAATCTAGAGGAAGTAGATTTCAAACTTTTTACTGAAGCAGTTCATACACACAGAGAAGTGCAAATGGAATATGCCAACAGTTTGTTGAATTTTTACAAGCCTGAGCATACTCATGCTTCCACTACCTCAATTGAGAAACCGAACATTTCCCGCACCCCAAGCCCCCATCTGTGTTCTCTTTCAGTCTCTATTCCCACAAGGGAAGTCACTATTCTGACTTGTAACAGTATTGAATTGTTTCACCTATTTTTCACCTATGTTTATACTTGATACCAAAAAGAATCATAGGGTGTGCGCTTTGTTTCTGTCTTCTTTTACTTAACTCTCTGTGAGATTCATCCAAGTTTTTATGTGTAGTTGTAGATTGCTCGCTCTTGTTACTGAATAGTAATTTATTGTGAGACTATACCATGATTTATTTATCTATTGTCAGTCATTGATGGGCATGTTGAGTAGTTTTCAGTTTTGGACTATTATGAATAATGCTGCTATGAACATTCTAGGACATGCTTGTATCTATTTTCTATTGCCGTATACAAAACCACAATAAGCCAACAATGATGTGTGATTTATCATGATTCTGTGGGTTGGTTTGGCAGTTCTTCTGCTGGTTCTGCATGGGCTCATCATGCAGCTGTGCTCAGCTGGAATGGAAGCTTCAGGATGGCCCCACTCATGTCTGGCAATTGGTGCTGGCTTTCAGTTGAGGCACCATGCAGCGACTCCACATGGTTTCTCAACCTCCAGAAGGTTAGACTGATTTTCTTACATAGCAATCTCACAGTAGTGTTTTCAAATCAATCACAGTATCTTTTGGTGAATATTTTACACATTTTTGTTGGGTTTATATCTATGAGTGTGTTGCTAGGTCAGATGTTAGTAGATACTGTGAAATAAATTTCCCAAGTAGTTGCCCAATTTCTATAACCACTAGCATGTATGGGAATTGAAATTCTCCATCTTTCCAAATACTTGGCATTTTCAAAGGTCTTTTATTTTATAAGGAATCAAAGTGAAGATGTATCTAAGTATTCCACATCTTAATACACAAACTTAAACTTCATTTTCAAAATGTATTTTGTAGGTAACTAAACAAACAAAAACACCTCCCTAAATCTTCCAACCTCCCCTCCCTGAGTGAAGCAAGATTCCTGTATGCTTCTTTGCTGGGCTAAAGGACATGTCTACACATATTTTCTTCCTCCAATAATAGGCATTATTGAATCTTCAGTCACTGGGAAGATGGATTCTAGACAACTTGGGCTCCCCCCCCTTTTTTTGGAGGGGAAGAGGCTCTCACTCTGTAGCCCAGACTGGAGTACAGTGGTACAATTATAGCTCAATACAGTCTCTAACTCCTCTACTCAAGTGATCCTTCCATCACAGCCTCCTGAGTGGCTGGGACTACAGGTGTGTGCCACCATGCCTGGCTAATTAAAAAAAAATTTTTTTTTAGAGATGGTTTTTTGCTATGTTACCCAGGCTGGTCTTGAACTCCTGGGCTCAAGCAATCCTCCCAACTTGGCCTCCCAAAGTGTTGGATTTAGAGGTGTGAACCACCACTCCCAGCATCTTGGGGCACTGTTTTAGCCCAAGTCTAAATATGAAAGGATCCCAAAGCTTTATTTAGTTATAAAAGGGGGGTAGGGCTTTTAGACTAAGTCACCAGCAATTCACACTACCAATCTCTTTGTGTAGCCTAGTATGATATTGGTCCACAAACTCATGTGTGGGAAATGTGAAGTTATTTTTTCTGTGACAAATCTTAATTTGCCTGTTGAGCTTCCATTCTGGGAGGGATGGTATGAGATGGGACAGAATCTCAATCTATTTAGGCTCTATTCTGCTCAGTCCTGCACATTTCTCCTAGGGTTGTGTCTAACTTCTGGGGTCCCTACTCATGTTACAGGTTTTGTAGAGAAGGGATGTTGAGTCCTGGACTTTCAAAGTTCATGGCTTGCATTTGCTGAGAATGTTGTATCTAGCCTGGGTTGTTGATCCAGGCTGCTATGTTGTCCTTCACTTCTGGAAGCAGAGCCTTTCCAGCTTTGATCTTCCTTAGCTTTTGCTACTCCCCAGTCAGGGCCATGAAAACATTTGATTGCTCTCTTGTTCTATTCTGAGGCCAAAGGCAAGTTTCTGGCTTTGTCCAAGGCCCTTCATTAGGCAGGACCTCCTTTTGTTCCCACCTTCCTGTGGGCTGCAGACAATCCCACTTTAGAACCTTTCTTTGTTCTGTGGGGCTATTCTCCTCTAATTTTTGACCCTCTCTCTTGGCATCTATCATTCCTTGAACCTACTGGACTCAGACTGGAGAGGGTGAGGAGGACAGGGTGCTTGAGGGGCTACAATGAACTGCATCACGTCACATATCCTGCATTCTAAACAAATTAAGAAGAGTAAGCAGATGGAGCACATCATTCATGCATTTATTCAAATCAATACTTCTGGAATACCTACTACTTGCCAAAGAAAACTGGTATCTGAGAATGTGACTTAGGTGTGAGTCAATAATGAACTTATTCACTGTGATAGTTTTATGTGTCATCTTGCCTAGGCTGTAGTAAGTATTCAATCAAACCTTAATCTGGGTATTGTGAAGTTATTTTGTATATACGGCTAACATCTACAATCAGTTGACTTGTGTAAAGAAGATTATCTTTGATAATATGGGTGGCCTCATCCAATCAGTTGAAAGGTCTTAAGAGAAAAGCTGAGGTTTCCCTGAAGAAAGATGCTTCCAGTGGACAACCAGCATTAAAAAAAAGAAATAAAAAGAGTGAATGAGTGAGAGGTACGCCTTTCCAATATTATGCTACAGTAGATCTCTCCTCAGAGAAGAAAACATTGTGAGTCTTTTCTCACTCCCTCACACACTTGATGAAAAAACAAGGATGATCAAAAACTATAAGAGAAAATTTTATTTTACATATTCAAATTATAAAAAAGTAGGAATATTAGATCTGCTTCATTTTACCAGCTGAAGTTCCTCTAATATTATTGCCTTTGAGCCAAATGCTCACTGGAGGAGCTCAAATTTCAAAATTTTCTCCCTTTACTCTTTTGTCCCTAATATAAATATTAAGTAACCATCACATTACAATCCAATAAGATGGCAATTATAAGCCAAACTTTCAAACAATTGTTTAAGACAAAGACATTATACTACAGGTACTTGTGCAATGCATTTTAATTCAAACTCAGTCCAGTTTTACTAATTATAGGAAAGTGCAGATTATAGGATCTAAAGTCAAATCCATGTTTTTCTCCTGATGTCTACATTATATCTGTACATTGCATATTCATATGGTGACTAAAAACAAGGTTCTGGAGTCAGACAGACGTGGTTTTGAAGCCCTATTTAAGGAAACCTCCTATTTGTTGTATGTCTTTGGATTGATTAACCTCTCTGAGCTTTGGTTTCCATATCTGTATATGGAGATAATAATAGTATCTTGTCTAGAAGGGGATTGTGAGGAGTAACTGAAATAATACATGTAAAGTGCTTGGCGGACATCTGAGTAAAGATGATACTTGGAATCCATGGAATTTACTTCCATTCTTTTCTGAAACCACTAAATTATACTAAAAAGAGATGGGTTTTTGTTGTTTTTGAATAAGTAAATGAGAGAGGAGACAGCAGCAATAAATTTTTGGAAGCTGGAACAGTAAGAAACTCAGGACATTTGATAATTATGACAGAGTCCTAAGCCTGCAGTGTTGAAAGCCAAATACTAACCTGATTTAAACCACAGACCCAGAGTAAAAATTGGTAACACAAAATGGGATAAAACAGGGGATTGGAGTCCAAGGAGGATTGGTTGAAAACCTGTTTAAGAACGATTTGAGGCTCAGATTCTCTCTCCCATGGCATACAGCTGGACTACTGCCCCTCCTTTATCTCAACAAAAGACCAGGAGCTTATTCTTTGGAGAGATTAAAACAGAGGTCTCTGGTCCAAGGGCCCAGTCATTCTGAAAAGTGGGTTTACCTTACTGAAAACACAGGGTTTGAATGAATGAATGCATTTTGGCTGCTAATACTTCCAACTCTGTCTTTATTCAGCTTCTGGAAGTGACATTCAGATCTTTTTCCTTCCTAGGAGATCTAGGAGATGAGTCTTCTCTGGGAAATCTGGCCAGATTTGCAAATGTTTACAAGGGAACAGCCCAGTCAGACCATCTGGTAAAGTTCACAGCAAGTATGTCTCATTCTTAGTGTCTAATCTGTTTTTTTTTCTCCATACTCTGACATACAGCAGACAACTGGGTTACCTGAGTTAAAAGAAAGCTTAAACATTGACAGAAATTAAAAAGATAAATCTGGTAAAAACCTTGAACAATTATCATACTATAAGAAAGGGATTGGCATTAGTGGGAAACTGCGGGGGTGGGGTCAGATAAGTAGTTGAGGGAAACTGCCAGGGGAGGGAGGGGCACATCTCATCAACAAGGGTACCTACATAATGAAAGTTTGTATACCTCACCCTGAATTGTACCCCACATCTAAAAAAAAAAAAAAAATCTGGTAAAAACCATGCAGGGAAAAGAAAAAAAATTCCCTATTGCAATTATATCCATAAACCAAGAACAGGAGGTTTTAAAAAAAAAGGAGCATTTAGAAAACGAAATAGAATTATCAATAATTTATAATGAAAGAAGAAATGGAAAACTCAAGAGTTTGAGGATTAAGCTGAGGAAAAATTAAGCCAATAAAATATCATAGAGCATAGAGTAAAAAGATAAAGTGATAGAAAGTAAAAAGATTTACTTTCACAAAGCTCGATATCTGAACAATGAGTTTCAGAAAGAGAACATGAAGGGAGAAACAATTGAAGAACGTTTCTTATAAATGAAGAGAAAATTTCCAGATAGAGAGAGCCACTGAGTTATCAGCACGGTGACTGAAAGTATACACGCCCCACATATCTCTGTACACTGGGAACAAAAAAGAAAGAAAGAAAGAAAACTAGTTGCATACAAAAGGTTTGAAATCTGAATGGTTTCAAACCAGAAAAATGATCACCATTTGGAATTCTGTAAACAAACTATCAAACAAGTGTGAAGGTGGGCAATCCTTAAATGAAATAATTTTCTAACAAGTGGAGATGCTAAAAAAAAAAAAGCAAAAGGACAATAGGATCTGTTTTAGGTATACTCCAAAACCAGTGATGCTCTTTTCTTTGGTCTGGCCCTGATTTTGTTTCCTTTACTATAAAGATAGAGACTTCACACCTCATCAACAAGGATACCTGCATAATGAATATTTGTAGACCTAACTCTGAATTCTATCCCACATCTTTAAAATAAAAACATTTAAAAAGGATAGAGACTTTAAGTTGTGTAGATAATGAGTTGTCAGAAGTTTTTGTTGTTGCTTTACTGTTCTTAATTTTTTTTTACTCAAAGCAACATTAAAAACCATTTTATTATTTCCCATACTAAAAAAGTATGAGGATCGAATAAAGGTGTTTTTAGGTGAGCAATAGTATTTCAGTAATTTTATCTCCTACATATCCTTTCCCAAGATGCTACTGAAGGATGTGCTCCACCACAAGAGAGAATAAATCAACAAGGAAAAAGGCATGGGATTTAGGAAAGAGGAAATCCAACGCAAGGGAGAGGCAGGAAGATGTTGAAGGGAGATCCCAGGAAAGTAGCTGTACACCAGGCTTGGAGGGATTCAGTTCAAGTTGGAGCATATCAGAAGCCTCCAGGAGAGACTTCTCCAAGATAGAAAATTGGTAGAATATCTGATCATCTAACTATTAAAAAAAAGTAAACAAAGATAGAGAGTTTGAAATTACCTTAGTGATGAGTTCACAAAAGGCAAAACAAACAAGAAAATAAGACAATTATCTCTAGGGAAACTAAAATTTGTACAGGAAAGAAAAGCAATCATTAGTCTACTTATGACTCAGCTGTGAACAGTGTTTACATAGTCATATGTCTATATTGAATATTGATATGACAAAATTACCAAATACATTGGGAAGTTGAAGGAATGAAAAGGGGGTGTGGTGAGGGTAGGGGAATGAATAAAAGTTCTATTGTCATTATTCATAGAAAAAGGGAAATAGATAATGTCTAAAACTAAAAAATAAAGAATTGATGCTAAGTATATTGTTTAGAGATCTGAAGGTAAATATCAAAATACTCTCTTCATAGATTTGAAAGTGGAATCTGCTGAAAAGACAGATCTTCATAAGGGTGAAGAATGAGAACTGCTGAGTTTTGTGCAAACTTGTGTTACTTTTGACTTGTTAATATGTACACTTATATCTTTGATAAACATAAAATTTTAAAAAGCCTTAGCAGAGTGCCTGTTGTATAATCAATCCTCAATAATTAGCTCTTATTGTTAATTTCATTCTCCCTAGTGTACTAAATCCTGGGCAATTGTTTTTAAAAGAAGGCAAGAAAAACTTTACTTGATATGAACAACTCAATCTTTGTGTTAGTCTTAACCAGTTTTCTTTATGATGATCTGATTGTTGAATTTTGATGAAGATATGGAACCCTACAATACCCTGAGAAGTAAAAAGGAAGATACAAAATCACATTCATTGAGTGCCAAGTCTGTGTTTGAAATTGTGCCCCTTATACAACGACTCTATTTACCTTTAAAGCCACCCTATGCTATAAGTATCATCTTTATCTGACAGTTGCAGATGTCAGCCTTGGAAAGTTTAAGATTGTTCCTCGTCACACAGTACGAAAAGAATCAGTCTGGGAGTTGAGGCCAGCTTTGAGGCTTAAATCCATGCTTCTCACTTGCCGTTTGTATTCATGGCATCAACAGGTACACAGGCAAGATCTTGGATGACAGTTTCATAATAGATTAACGAAGGCAGTCCGGATGTTTGGAGGACAGGTATAAACTGGCAAGGTCCAACTACGTATGTGTTGTCTTGTCAAAATGGATCCCTGGGCGAGATGCCCTGGGATCTGACCCAGCAGGCTGCCCTTCTGTTGTGGTTTCAAGAGTGCCCGGTCTTGCCAACTGTAGACCACAGAACCAGTCTGCTATTTGTTTAATCTTTAGATTCTTCCTGACAAAACAACTTGTTCTTCTTACCTCCTGGTGAGATAGGTGAAGCCTGAAGAAAATAGAATCTTTCTTCTTCCTGTTCAAAATGTAGAGACGCAGTTGAAGCCAGCAGCTTGAGTCAAAAGGATGGCAGTGGACTAATCAAACCACTGGAGCGTGAGGCACTGAAGTGAGATCCCGAAAGCAAAGGTCCCACACTGGGATTCTTCTAACTTAACTCCAGTCCAAGTGGTGAGAGCTGATCGGATTGGAATTTGGGACTACCAGAATCATTAAGTTTCCCTGTAGCTACATAGGGATGGATGCTTATCGTAGGAATTTTGGAATATATAGAAAAGTACTGTATCTGTCAGAGTACTCATGGGTAAGAGAGGGTGTGTTTATTTTTTTTATTTTTTATTTTTTTTGAGTTGGAGTCTCACTCTGTCGCCCACACTGGAGTGCAGTGGCCGCTCCCGGCCACCGCAGCCTCGACCTGCTGGGCTCCGGCGATCCTTCCGCCTCAGCCTTCCAAGTAGCCGGAATTACAGGCATGTGCTACCACGCCAGGCTGATTTTTTGATTTATTGTAGAGATGAGGTCTCTCTGCCCAGACGGGTCTTGAACCCGCGGGCTCAGGCAATCCACTCACCTCAGCCTCCCAAAGGCGCGGGATTACAGGCTGAGCCACCAAGCCCGGCTGAGGGTATGTTTATTGCATGGACTTTTTTCAAAGAAATGGGTAATATTTAGGGATCAGAACAAGAGTGGTGAAGCACCCCAGGCCAGCAACAGTGGGGAGTTGTTACCAACCCGACACCTGAAAGAACTTTGAAAGGGAGTGTTCATCAGACGCTAGAGAATTATAGGTCAGCTGTCCAACAGAGGTGAGAAAATAGACTGAGGGGTATAGTCCCTTCCAACCTGTACTGGCAAATGCAAGCCCTAAGAATAAACACCCCAGTGCCACTCTTCTTCTGTCCTCTGGTCACCTGCTGGTGTCTTCTCTTGGTTGAACAGAACTAGAAGCCAGAAGTCAATATACCTGTAAAGGTCTACCTCCCAGGACACAGAGCAGAGTGGAGACAGGTGGAGAGTGAGTTTGGAGGGGGCAGATAAACCAACACAGGTATAAAAAATAAAACAATAAAACAATGAAACAAAAGTCACCCGCGACCCCAGTTTGTGTGACTTCAGTGCCCTCCCTCTTGACTGTGTCCTGATGATGACTTTGGCTTTCCTTCTCCCTTTGTGCTTCTTTGCCACACTGTACATCCAATGCCCCAAATGGTGCCAACTTTGCTCAAGGAGACAAGCATTCATAGTGAGTATATTTTTATTGTGAAGACATCTGTACCTTCTTGCTGGCCAAAAATAACATATGGAAACGTTTCCCACATTTTCACCAGGGGGCACTCACTCCTTTTCCATGGATAACTAAAAATGCTTTTTTTTTTTTCCCCCTTTTTTTAAAAAAGTATTTTCTGGTCAAAATAGAATCTTTTTTGTAGCCACAGTGAATGTTGGAACCAGCTCTGCCCTGAAGTGATTGCTGGCCAAACAATGTTTCTATTTGAAATAAGATGACTGGACTGGAGTATGCCTTCTTGGTAAATGTTTAGAACTCAACTTGCATGTTCCATTTGGAAAACATTTTGGGTTTAAACACGGCCTTACTCTTTTCCCACTGAAATGAACAGAACCAAGAAGACTTTGAGAAAATGATCTACACATTTAATTTGTGGGTACACTTTACAAAGCTAAAAGCCCAGTAAATCAAAGCAGGTAAGCAAGTCCTCTTTGGGGACACCTTGCACCCATCCCCATGATTCATCTTGATGAATAAATGGAGGCTTCCTAGGGGAAATATGTTTTCTCAAGTATAAATTCTCCCAAATGGAAAGGCATTTGTTTGGTATCATATCAATCCTATTTAGCTATTAGGTAGGAAGGTGACACACTCTTTGTCAAAGAAACCATGTAAGCAGCTGAGTAATCAAGTAATGTATAGGTAGTGGGTAGGAGGCCTCAGACATGTATTTATGAGTTCCCCTTAAAAGTGTGAATTTTATTTGAGACTTGATAAAATAATTATAGACCTCTGATTAAATCAACACCTTATTACAACTGTAGGGAAATATAAAGATACATTAAAGGGTGCAGAATAGACACTAATGGGAAAAATTGGCTCCTATTATCCTTTTGGAGTCCTGTTACTGAGGCTATTTGGACTATCACTAAGTCAATCAACCAACCAGTTAGATTTAAAAAAAAAATTCCTCCCATGAAAAAACTTATCCCCAAGTCTGGAGGCTGTGTGGTATAGTACGTAAGAACAAAAATTTTGGCCTACTGTAAAAATTTGGTATTGAATCTTGGTGCTACCATTTCTTATCTCGATAACCTTGGGAAGATTATTTAACCCCTTGAGGCTTAGTTATCTGGTATATAAAATGGGAGAAATTATGGTAAGTTGATGTCAAGATTAAGAAGATAACACAAGGAAAATGTCGAATACAGAAACACTCAGTACTTAATGAATATTACGATTGTTTTTATAATAAAACAATCTCATCAAAAACATTTAGAAATAATACATCATAAAGAAACCACCACATGGGTTCAAGCAATTTGTTACTGGGCTTTCTCCCCCCAATTAACTATAGTAGCCAGCTCTTGGAGTACTAATTAGTTATTTAAAAAACAACAGCTGTTTGAGTGAATTTACTGTCACAAAACATAGGATCCTAGAGCTGGGAGGACTAACAGATTCATCTCATCCAAATTTCTTTTAAGATGAAGGGAATTCTTTTTAAAATCTTTAAAGTAAAGCTGGCTTGTCTGCATAGCAACAAATTGAAGGTATGGGTAAATAATTGCAGTTCTCATTTATTCAGAAATTGTAATTTATACATTCCCCTTTTCCTTACAAATCAGTGCTTCAGTGTGAGTTAGAGAGGGAGTGATTTCTTTTTATTTTCTGTACTCCAGCTGACTATTAAGTTTACTTTCACTGCCTTATGTAGATTTTTGAAGCATGCTAGAGAATCTCTTATTTCAGGTTTTGATGAAAAATTAAAAATGAAATTTGATTAAATAACTTTGTGATGTATGGGACAAAACTACCATGTAGAGAATAAGCTAGGAAGATCAAAGCGCCACAAATTGGGTCAAGTCGATTTGCTTAAGTAGTGGTTACTCATTTGTGCACAGTCTTCTCCTCCAACATCTATTAAGAAAGAACCTTTTCAGGTGGTGGTCATGCTTTTGCATGCCTCTGCATGGGGTGGGCAAGAGCACAACCAGCCCAGATGGTTCCATCTTAAATAGATTTGAGTCCTGGTCTATCTTTTTTTTTTTTTTTTTTTTTGGTTGGGG